>NW_006284003.1:782800-790667 GCF_000327345.1 Myotis davidii
CCTGTCTTGGCACCCTCTCCCCATCCCAGTGCAGTGCGACCTGTGACCCTGACCATGACAGATACTAAACCCATCACTACATCCACTGAAGGTGAGGCAGCTTCACCTACAGCAACCAGTAAGTATTTCTGTAGGAAATGAGAAATGTCCATCAGAGGCACCATTGGATACCTGATCCAAGGTGGGAAATACGGCAACTTTTCCAGCTACCCTACCGGATGGAGATTTCTCATTTACGTGGAACCAGCAGGCATGTACGTGGCTTGGCAATCACACGCTCTCTCTTATCAAATTGAAGCCAGTGCATCAGATTTGAGAAGGGAGAAGCTTAATTGTTCGAGTAAATAGCTATAACAAAAAAGAGTAAGTCATGCCTGCTTGTTCAAGGTTTACATCGAAAATGCACCGATAACATAACACAGTGTACAAGGTTTTGTTTTTTTGTTTTTTTATCACTCAAAGAGAGATTAGATAAGTGTTACTCATTGGAGCATTCCTATAGGAGTCAAGCCCCTTCATACAGCAGACTGAATCAGTGCCCCTGTAAGATAATTGCATATTTATATTACGATAGGTTATGTCATTGTGAGAAACGGTCACACTCTGTTGGGTGCCGAAAACATCTCAAAGCTTGGTATTAGGCACATGTAAGCTACCTGCACTTTCTTTGCACTCAACAAAAAAAAAAAAATTAAGTTTTTTTGAATCTATCATAATACATCAGGTATAAGTTTTTTAGCATGGTCTTAACATTTTCAATGTCAGAGAGTTAGCCAGTGAGCTTACATAGCATACACCAGTAGCTCAAATGATTCCTTTGTTGCTTTGCATGGAATACTCACAAATACACAAGGAATTATTGCACAGTTTTTCAATTGGCTTTACCCAAACTGGCAGCTTCCTAGACTTGGAGCTTCTGTGCACATATTGGTAGAATGGAAGGGATAAAGTTCCAGTCAGGAGGAATTAGCAAGTTCCTCGTGCCGTATCTTAAACTCAGAGCTTCTCACCTAGAACAAGAAAATGCCCGTTTTCTTGTTCTAGTTGGCCCTGGAAATTCCTGTGTGAAATTACAGAGCCAACTAGAGGCACCACTGGCTCTTTCTTCTTCTGCCATTGGGAAATCTTTTCTTTTTTTAATGGTTTCTGAAACCTAGGAAGGAACCTACAAGAAAATGGGACAATACTTTGAGTCTCCAGTGAATTCAGCATTTCTTTCTCAAAATTCATGAGGCCCCAGAAACTAATAAGTCCATAGAGGCTTGTAATTCTCATCAATAATAATTAAATGCTTAATAACTGGTTTGTTGGTAGAGAATCCTCCACTAGTGAACACTTTCCTGAATGTACAGATGGAGAGACCCAGTCAAGGAAGGCTCAACATTATTTTATTCTGAAGGCTAGCTGTGTATATGACAGTCACTAGAATAATACATCCAGATTTTAAAAGTGGATGTTTTGGCCTCTTTGAACAAACAGGCCAGAAATTTAAATAAACAAAAATGGAAAACAAATATTTTTGTGAACGCATTTGGAAGAATATCACAGGGTATAAATAATCAAAACTAAGTCCCAGAAACTTCTGGTACCTACTCGTACCAGAAGCAGGTATTATTAATCTTATTGATATTAATAGATGAGATTCCAGGAATGACCAGACCCAAATGACCAGACCCAGCTCACTTATGGGAGTACAGTCAGCCTGTTTGTTAATTGATTGTTCTTATACTCACATATTGGTTGATCAAAAAAAAAGATCTGATTTGACAAATAAAATTATAAACTATTCAAAAGATGGCTCCACCAGTCTATTTTCCACTCTTGCATTAAAGAAGTAGAGTGTGATATTTTTCTTTCCTAGAAATAAATTGTATCTCCAGCTTCCCAGGCACCACTGACCCTGAGAAGTTGGTCATTGAATTGATAAGTCAGTCCAGTTAAAGATAACACAGAGGCCAAGGAAACTTCATTCTCATGGCTGGAAAGAACACAGAACACAGGCTGGTGAGGCACGGCTGACCCACTGTGCGTCAGTCCAGAGACCTGAATACTCAGTAGGGGCCACTGGCTTCATATGGCTGCCCTCACACGGCCCTTTATCCAGGAATAATTAAAAGGTGAATTGTGGGCATCTTCACTATTCAAAGAGTTGACCTAAAATGCCTCAATCGATCAAATTCTGCAGGCCTTCTAATGAATATGACAGAATGAAATATATTGTTGTTGTTTTTTAATAGCCTTATAAAAAGGAATGTCTGGATTCCTCATGAATCTGATGGTTTTTAAACCAAACATCTTAGTTTTTTTAAACCTATAAATGTAACATAAATGGTGAACATTTGGTTGTTCTTCTGTTCAACCTGACAGGGAGCAATGGGATTGCTGGAGATACATTAGTTCTTTCCTTGTGTAAAAGAAACAAAAATATTTAGGAATAGGAAGATTTTTGGGGGGGACAATTCACTCTATACCAAATAGCACCTGTACAAAGAGTACTGCAAAGCGAGACTTTTAATTTAAGGAGTATTCGCCATATGTATTTATTATTTGGTGGCCATGTACTTACAAATTGCCATCAACTCCAGTCACAAGAAACAGATTTTTTGTGCTTATGGAAAATAGAGAATTAAAAAACCCCACATTTCTGTCAAACTTAAGATCATTTTCACATTACATGACACACTGAGCTAATTCATTCTGTATGATATAATAAAAATAAGCTTCTCCTTCACATTAGTAATGTTAGATTTTCTTTTTAGTGAGACTTTTAAGCAAGACGTTTTTCATCCTGGATCATGAGCACATCTGCTTACATCCAATCATTAAAAGCTCTCACTCATCCCTGACAGATTTTCAGTCTTCTTTTTACACTTACAATCAGCGACCAGCATCCATCATTCCATTACTAGACAATGAATACCTGGTGAAAAGGCCCACCTAGGCAAAGAGCCCTCTCTTTAGCCAGTCCTCCGTTCTCTCGCAAGACTAGATGGCGCACCTAAATGTGAGATGCCCATGCCAAATGATGGGATACAATTCACTAGGTAGATTTGGGGGCAGGGGATAAAGTAATTGCTTGAGGTCAACTACCATCTCTTTTACATCACTCAGTGTTCACTCAGAAAAAAAGAGAAGAGAAATAGAGATACCTTTTTTTTTTTGGTTGCAAGTCCCACTTCTCTGGGTTTCTTGTACATGGACAGGGTGTTCATTCTGATAGTTCACAATTTTTATCTTTGTTTTTGTTCTTCCTTAATCAGCCTACACAGCCTCAGTCACATCTCAAGCCAATCGATATGTGGGACTAAGCCCAAGAGACCCATCCTTCCTACATCAGCAACAGGTGGGCAAGTTTCACCCAGGTGTGACGGTGTAGCCATGCTTTCGCATCGGTGCTTCTCTCCACGCTCTCTCAGATCTGGACTCAGAACGGGGCTCACGGGGCTTCTGAGAAAGAAATTGATCATTTCACTTTCCAAATTATTTTCTCATTTATTCTTTGTTTCTTGCCTCTCTGAACAGGGTTTCTCAAATTGGCTCAAGACCTTTTTCATCCCTGTAGGAATAACAGCATTTCAGCCAAATAGTAGTTTTCTTAGTCTTATTGGCTGTTGAGAAGGTAGCCTATAGTCTCCGAAGATAAAATTTAAAAGCTGATCCAAAAGCTAATGAGAGTAGAAGCAGTACACAATTTGTGTTTTTGAGCTCTTTCATATTTTCCAGATGTTTTACTCCTCATTTTGGTATTTTAGTCCAAGAAGATGAGTTATGAAGCTAAAATCTCAGGCGACACATCATTCCTATTTTAATAGGTTTAAATTGGTTTACTGATTTCAGATGTGATAAAACACTTTTTTTGGTTCTGTTTTCTTACACCATTTATGTTTCAAGTAGCATTTTAAATTTCACATCTCATTAATGCTGTAAATTTAATGCAAATGAAGTGTTTACCCAGACTGTGAAAATATACAGCCAGGATTAATGGTGGCTTATAAACAAATTAGCCACAGTCAAAAGCATGGACCATACCCACATAGACATCCCACAATTCTAGTTACAGGATAACGGAAATAATTCTATCCACTTCAGAATTTAAATATATTTTATGATGCATATGTTTGCTGCGCTCAAGTTTTTGATAGCAGAGCAGTTTGAAATTAACCGTGTACAAAATATTACGTAGGAAAAAGTGGGCTATAAGGAATAAGCTGGTACTTGCTAACCTGATCTTCATCTATAAGTTGTATGTGCATACGTGTGAGTTTTTACATATATAGGAAGCCTGCACGGAAACTCATTCCGGTTCCTTTGATCTAGACCTGTCCACCTAGCTTCTGCTTATTGTGCCTGACTTAACTTTGCTTCTGTGGCATTCCCAAGACCTGCCCAGTTGCAGACTAAGGTGCCAGACTGCATATTAAAGGTCACCCCATGCAGAGTTCAGAGAAAATCATAAAGATGATAGCTTATTTAAGATACTTGACGTTTTGCCAGGTTTTAAAAAAAGCAAAACAAAACAAAACAAAAGAGTGAGGACTAACTGAAAACATCTGTACGCAGTTATGAAAATACCAAGTAATAATTAGTGGTTTTGCCAGCCATTGGCTTTTCAACATAATTCTCTGGAATGCTGCTTTTTTTCACCTCCAAATTGCTGTAATATGAAATGTGTTTTAATTACTATAATATGGTTCTATTTGACAAATGTATATGTTCATTGTGTTTTTTTAAAAAAATGCAGAATTTATAGGTTTAAAAACTTGTTCTTTAAAAAATCATTCCACATATTTTCAGAAATATTTTTGTCATGGGATTTGCATTATTCTTTATGACACATCTCTAATTTCCAGTTAATTTTTAATTCATAGAAATGTGCCTCCATTATTTAAACCTTTGGCCCTAAACACATTTAGAGTATTATAATCAATTCCATGAACTTAGAAACAATCTTCCCTTCCCCCTGCCCTAATCTATGGAAGTTTTAATTCTTTTATCATTTATGACTAACATTGGAGCCTCATGTAATTATGATCAAAAGTTCATTATATATAAGTTACATCTCCTTTCACATATATAAGAATAAATCAAGAATACTTAGCAAGCATCATGAAAATATGAGTCTTAATGTAGAGCACAGTTTAATTGAATATATATATGAGTTCCAGAACTTTTTTCATCAAAGACCACCAACTTGTTATTTAAGGGGGAGTGTCAAGTAAGACCCCTTACAATATAAGTATGATTTGTTTGATAAACTGTGGTTGATATTTATGGAACATTTAATGTGTTGATCCTTGGAAGAAAAAACTATATAAGCTTCAATTATAAGCTAAAACTATAATGTTCAATTTTATATACCATGCAGACAGATAATTTGTTCTCTATTCATTTACTTATTTATTTATTTTTAAAACTTTCTTTTAAAAAATATATTTTATTGATTTTTTAAAGAGAGGAAGGGAGAGGGATAGAGTGTCAGAAACACTGATAAGAGAGAAACATCGATCAGTTGCCTCCTGCACACTCCCCCTTGGGGATGTGCCCGCAACCAAGGTACATGCCCTTGACCGGATTCAAACCCAGGACCCTTGAGTCCGCAGGCTGACTCTCTGTCCACTGAGCCAAACCAGTCAGGGCTGTTCTCTACTTATTGAAAGAGCTAGGGCTTTTTTAATTGACGAAGCCCAATATACCAAATTCATATGAGCTACAATTTTGAGGCATGAAGAAAATGGATGTATATGCCTATCATACTATACATATATATTATTAAATGAAGGCTCCAGTTAAAAAGCTTATTATTTTTATCCTTTCAAATTTGAAAAGAATCATAGAGATGAAGTTTTATGTTTACTATCCAGGAACAAGAGAGACAAAAATAGTCTAAATGACTTCAGTAGAGTAAAGGTTATTCTTTTCTACAGCAGAAATGAGATTGATTTACTGTGTCCTTTCATTGCTTTACAAAGATTTAAAAGAGACCACTCTTCTAGCAGCAGGTTCTAAATGCATTTGGTTTAAAGTACTCAATGATGAATGAAAAGGAAAATCAAGGGGTACATGAAATAAAGGTAATCAATCATTTTATATTAGCTAAGAGAAATTCAAAATTAGAAAGGCAATGGTTTTAGTCTGAGAGGGTTCTTTTAAACATTCCCAATAGCCTTTAGTATACATGACCTCTTCAAAATAAATATTGTCACCAGGTACATTCTTCAGTTCATTGGCAGCTGCTTTATAAAGATTTATCCTTTTAGATTATGAAAAGTATTGATGTGCATTGTCGAGTGCTATTTTTTCTCAGAAAATAACTTGAATATTCCCTACATAAATTAGAGCTAACAATAAATTTTAAATTGCTGAATAATTTTGACTATCATAAATAATATTTCCACAAAAATGTCACTGACACAGAGCTTTCAGTGTAGTCATTGCATATTGGCATTCTTAAATTGAGATGGAAAAATATGAAAATGAACCACATATTCCACTTATAAAAGTAATACATTCATCTTTGGGAATCTGAATACTAAAATTATATGCTTTTATACCCATTAACTTGGCACACATGCAGCTGTTATTAGGAATTATATATCTTTGTGTTCCTTTTGATAATGGTCATTACTGATTAACAGTGGTTGCTAACTGCCTTGAAAAACTAGTGTTTTTTTTTTCCTGACTCAGGAATTTCACCAGTCACTGTACATGTGATATTTCATTTGAACCTAAAAAATAAGTCACATAATCATGAAGAATATTTCAAAAGAGATTAATGGAAGCAAGTTCATAAATGTGACAAAACAATAATTTGACATAATTTAAAAAAACAATGCTAGTTGGTCATAATAATCAGCTCATGCCAGCTGATCAGGGCTTTAACATTTTCCGTTATCTCTAAACACAATTTTGAGTGTCGGTCCAGGTCTGGAACTAGACTGTCTTTAGCGTGATTGGCTTAGTTTATGCATTCCCTGTTGGCATGCGGGAAATTAAATTCAGGACTTCAATTGGAGCTTCATTCTTCCTTAACTTTTCTGTTGGAAGGTGGTGTGGTGGCTTAAAAAACTCATGGGTCCTGTTTTGGCAAACTGAACTCTTCAGTCTCTGCTGAGAAATCTTTTATAATTTGGAACTTTTTCAGGCCTGTCAAGGCCTCCTCCCTGACATAACTTCATAGGAGATCAGTAGGAGGCAGCGCTTCCTTTCCTCCTACATTTCACGCACGCACTGTGCACATTCATTGTGACAGGCAACCAAGGAACTCCATTTCCCAAGCTCTGTCTCTAAGAAAAGGGGAACGATATAGCAGAGGGATGGAGGTTGCTTAGAAAATACAACAATTATTTTATAATCCAGTCTAACACTTTTAGCATAAGTGGCAAATATGAGACAACTTCCTTGAATTAGCACCAATTCCTTATCTGGACAACCTTGTAAAGAATTTGCTAACTTGCCAGATCTCTTTCTTGGCTGTCTGAGAGTTTGGTAATATAAGAGGGTCTAATTAACCTGATTATCCACATTATATTTACGTATAAGGCCATAATAAAAATATAAATGCTTGCTATTATTCATCAATATGACATATAAAAAAAAACACCTTATTGCAAGTTGGATATACAAGTTTGTGGCTAAGAAGCTTCTTGTTGGGAAGTAAAAGATTACTATTTGAACCAGCTATGGAAGTGCATGTTAACATCTTTGATACAGAGGTATCCATGGGGGGTTACTTTTGCCTTCCCTAAGTGAGACATCAAAATCAAGTAAACTCTACTTTATAAGGCTTATTTCATAATTTCAAAATTATAAGCTCCTGACTCTAGACACTACTTCTTAGGTAGAGTTAATGACTAAGTGGCCTGATAAC
>NW_006284003.1:790716-796971 GCF_000327345.1 Myotis davidii
CATTCCTGATCACAATTGCATGGATTTCAGTGGTGCCTGAGCTCCAGCATTTACATCTCTTGCATGACTATATAATGCTATTATTCCCATTTCAATTACTGGGCTATCTTATATCAAAATACTTTAACAGTTTTCTTGATATAATTTTGAAACTAGAATTTGAAAGTACTTTTTGTTCCCCTGAAAATTTCTATTACACCAAATGGTCCTTTAAATAACTTACCTCTGTAGGATTTTTTAAAAAATAAATATATCAGTTAATATACTAGGTAGAATATAATATTTGTCCTGGCAAATGAAGTGGCAAAGCCAAAGTTAGGTACATGAAAACCACTGAAAGGTAGTTCGGTTATTTTTATGAGAGACAAGCAATTGAAAGGACGCAAGTGGACTATCAACAAACTTTTCAATAAAGTCAGGAAGCAGGCTATCAACACTCGGGCTGTTCTTATTGTGTCTGTTATCATAATTGACAGCTTGACGCAAAACCCTATCATATGACTTCTGGGTAGGTATGTAAATGGATAAGAGGTCACTTTTCACATATGCTGCCTGGGAAGGAAATACATTTAAAGGAAGTTTCAGTCAAAATAATGGCTAGTTATTTGGCTAGTTCTTAAATTAAAAAAAAAACCTTCAATGGTCTGTCTTTTATCATTCATTCATTTATTTAGTAACTTACTTTCCTGGTTATCAAAGGCTAATATCTCGATAAACTATTCTAATGTAAACATAAAATTGTATTCCCTGAAACCTTACATTTCAGTCCACAAAATCACCAGGAAAAAGTGACCTTCCTTTCTGAAAATATTAACCTTAAAAGAGCTAAGTTGAATCAGGGGAGTAGAGGAAATTCTGAAGATTATAATTATAGACATTGTAGTTTTAAGTATCCTTGGGCTGCACATGAAGGATATAGTAGGAAAGGAACAATGACAGGCAAACTGGTGTCCTGGGTGAGAACCAGAGACTAGGGATCAAGGGGTTGGTCCAGAGGAGAACACGGAATGTCTAACCTTAGACAAATCCTTAAACCTTGCTGTCTTGTATCCTTATTTTGAAAAGGAAAATGAAGAAGTTGAACTACCCAATCTTTAAGTCCCCTTGAAATCTTAAACATTACAAGTTAAAATAGCTTCCATCTAAAAATGAAGCCTTTCACTTTGTAATACTTATGATTTATGGCCAGTAATGTTTATTTAGTTCATGGACTATACAGACCCATTTAACTTAATTCTACCATGCTCGTGAAATTAAACATTAAGAAGCATGGGTTTCAGAAATTGACATTAGAAGTAACTTTAATAATTTTATTAACCAATGTCACACCAATAAGTTCAATAAAAAAAGAGAGTAACTTAAGGAACCAGGATAACCTTGAATATCTTATTTTTTTTAAAAATAAGTGTTGCCCAGCCGGTGTTGCTCAGTGGTTGAGCGTTGACCTATGAACCATGAGTTCACAGTTTAATTCCTTGCCAGGGCACGTGACTGGGTTTCAGGCTTGATCCCCAGTAGGGGGCAGCCAACCAATGATTCTCATCATTGATGTTTCTATCTCTCTCCCTTTCCCTTCCTTTCTGAAATCAATAAAAATATATTTTAAAAAGTAAGTGTTATGTGTCCCATATATAACTAATTTCATTCTGACCATTTTGCTTGTTTAGTAATCCTACAGCCTATTAATTCAGAGACCTTTTTTTGCTCTGTAGCAGGAAATTAATAATAGTAATAAAATAAAAGTCTACTAGTCTAAGAGTTAAGAGGAAATATTAGAATATTAATCTTTTAAAGTGCCCCCCAAAGCACCTTCCCTCCCCCCCGAAAAAAAATCTGTTTCCTTCAGGCTCTTTGGAGAAATGAAGAAACCTAAGAGACTATAAAACACACCTTTTAAGATATTCCCTTGAGGTCACTGTAAACTTAAAAAAAAAAAGTGAAAAGGTAAATTTGCCTGTGTTGATTATGCTGTTTACAGTTTAATGGTTTATTAGTTCAACTGAGAGCTGTTGTCACCAAGAGGGACTGTTGGTACATCAGACTGTTTGCTGAGTCTAGCGAAGGAGAAGGTTTTGCTTACCTTCTTTCTTTTGTTCCCAAAGCTAATGGCTAAGCATTTAACAAAAGCCCTAGTTCAAAACAATAGAAGTCCTCATTTAAGAAACCAATTTTTACTTGAAATCCAAGCAATATTGATTCTTCATGGCTATAATCTAACTGCATATCTGATAGTCGTGTAGAAAAAGATAATGACCCGAATCTTAGGTGATTCCCCTGATGCCGTTTTTAAAGGGAAACTCCAGGGACCCCATCCTTGTTTTTCTGAAACAATCTCATTGGAGTTGGGAGTGGGGAGAGGAGCAAGGTTCTCATCGCAGAGACTATAGAGTCTGTCCTGGGAACACATGCAGGGGAACCTTTCCCTTCCCTTCTCTCTTGGTATCGGGGCTACTCTAGCCTCACCCTTTGACTCAGGGCCTTTCCACGGAGAACCTTCCTCCTGATTTCACCTTTGGTTTGCTTTTGGAATTCCGGGCTAAATTGTTTTACTATAAAATTGACCTCAATTTTTTAAACAATGTAATTCCATACTAGTAGGTATGCACAGAGTAAAGAATTAAAATATCTGTATGAGTGGACAGGCATTTCTGCAAGGATATGCCTATGGTGAGGTGGGTCAAAGAGTCTATATTGTTACAAAAGTAAGAATTACTATCCTCCACACATCCAAACACAAAACTTTAACAGAGTAGTTTTTTAAATATATTTTTATTGATTTCAGAGAGGAAGGAAGAGAGAGAAAGAGATAGAAACATCCATGATGAGAGAGAATCATGGATTGGCTGCCTCCTGCAAGTCCCCAATGTGGATTGAGCCCACAGCCCACGCATGTGCCCTTGACTGAAATTGAACCTGGGACCTCTCAGTTTGCAGACCGACACTCTATCCACTGAGCCAAACCGGCTAGGGCTAACAGAGTAAATTTTTAAACTAATGTGTACCTGGTGCTTTAACTTTTATTACTAGTGGGGGGAAAGTAATTTCTTACATTTTTGAGGGAAAATACTTGAAAAAATTAAGAGTGTTATTGAATCTTATATATCACCCAAAATTTTAAGTTTTAAAATATAATTAAAATGAGTTGATAGCTAAACTATATAACACTGACTCTCACAAGATAGAAACTGAGGAATCACCATACCAATATCTAATAACATCTCCTATTTTCTTAAACTTATTTAAAGCCTAATATAAAATTCTTTTTTTGTTAGGAATACTGAAGTATACTAATACCAAGATTATTTTACATGTCACAATAAGATGCTTAGTCACACTTACTAACACAGTATTAACATTTTATCACCTACCATTTATTCAGAATTTGCTGAGTCAGTACTATCTTGGTCAAACTACATTCTTAGGAATTGATTTTATTGGGAATTAGTGTCATGGAAATCTTCAGTGAAGAGGTGGTTTTTATTTTAATTATTTGTTTCTCCTACCCATGCAATCACCTTCAAATTTTCACTTTATCAGGAGGTTTACTAATTCAGAGATACTTTATGCAAAATTAATTAATAATTAATACATTTTTTAAAAATGCTTGGAGAGGCTCCTATTCAAGCAACCTGATATCAATAAGTTTTAACATATAATCACGTATAAATATGCCTCCTCAGAAATTTTTTGAAAATGTTGGCAATGCTAGCCCGTAAACTCTATAGCTAAATAAATTTACAGTGTCTTTCACGTTTTCAGTAACTGAAAGGAAATTAATTCAATACTAATGAATATCCTGCCAGTTTCTTCATCATTTAAATTGTTGTTAAATCTAATTGTGACCATTTTGCATATACTTAAGTATATTCTTTATTTGGGAGAAAATACTTCTATCGCATGTGTCTGAAATACGGATAAAAATGACTAGCTGCGGATCAGGTTTAACTGTTTGAGAGTACTCTGGAAAGAAAAGCCCAGACATACACAGACTTTAAGTTTTCCTCGCATGGCCAGAGGTAGCCCACTGGACATTTTTGGGGGATGGTAAACAAATAAAGAAAAAGTTAGCAAGATGAACAACAAAATACTAACTAATACTTCCAAGGAAACATATTATGCCTGCAGGTGTCTGTGGGCCTGCAAGCCAATCAGTGAGTGGTGTTAAGTTTCTCTTGGCTTTGAGAAACTGTCTTCTGAAAACTACTTCCGTCTAACCTGGGAGCCCACAGACACTAACCTGAAGTTAACACTTAGCAGAATTCTCATGGGCTATGCCTACATATACCCGCCCCTTATTGGGAATACTGAGTGGACTCCAAACTAGGACTTCCATTGACAAGAGCAGAATCAGTAAGTGGTCCCTTTGGTAATCGTTATACAGAGTCAAAGTGTCTTGAACAGTTTTAGATTATTTTCATAGTACCGGCTTAAAAATGTGTCTTTCGAAAGAGACACCTGGTTCACTGTTACTGCCGAAAAAACAATTTCAGATTGCCCCATCACATTGCATTTGTGATTAGATGATCCAATTTGAGAACTTTTAAAAAAAATCTTGCCATATTAAAGTTTGTCTTCTGTTTGATTTAAACCTAATCAAGTCTACATTTTCTCCTTTATGCAAGTATTATGATCAATTTTTAGAATACTTTTATTCTATTTTACCTTCTCCACTGACTTTTGGCTTCTTTATGGCATATATCCTGAGCAGAATGGGCATAACTACCAATGTATTCATCTGTCTACCTATTTATCATCTACATTAGTGGATTTTTTCTTCAGTCCTTTAAATTTCCAAGTTACTTTACCTGAAATATCAATATAATTAAAACACATGTTTTAGAAATATTAGGTGGTATTTTGGAGCCTCATTGATCTGTAGAAAAATGAGCAAACGTGATTACTTTTAAAAGCCAAAATCACTTTTACTTAGTGTGTGTAGAAACTCCAGAGCATAACAAGAAAAAGAAAGCTTCTTAATAGCCATTTTTTTTTTTTTGCCATAACCCTATCAGAAAGGATTAAAATACTTTATCATAAGTTCAAAGGCACCCTGGCTCCAATCAGCATCTTTCAGAAATTCTCACTGAGAAACAGCAAGCAAGATTTGGTGGGTGGCTGTAAGTCATCCTTTCAATGCAAGATGCTGTTAATTCACAGCATAGCTATCTAAGGAATAAACACCATGATTTTCTAGTGTTTTCTCCCCCAAAGCCAGATAAGTTTACTTTTTTAAGCATAAAAATAAGCAATATATCTTTTCAATAAATCTGCTAGCACTGTAGGGCAGCTGTTACCCTAGCAGAGCTGGATAGGGTTACTTGAACACTCTCGGAAGGGCAGCGCTGATGATTCGGAGATCTGGGAAGAATTTATTTCAGCTTGTATTCAGTGCATTCCTCACTCCATTCAGATGTGGTAAAGTATTTTCAATGCCATTACTGTGAGGTTAAAATAAAAGCAGAAATTCTTATCAACTCTTTCTAAACAATGCCACTTTGAATAAAGCACAGTTAGCAAACATCTAAAACTGAATACCTGGACGCTTCTAAACACAAGTCAGGGACAATGTTGAAAAGGTGGGGCCTTTTCTCCTCTAAACTGCATGTCTTTCATGTTTTGCAAATTGCATGCTTAAAGTTATTCCTTTACTCAGTGCGGATTACTTGGTGTGTTGCATTTTTTTTTAAAAAAGCTTTTTTTAATTTTCTTTCTAAAATATATCTCTCTATTGAACATTAACGTTTGCTTTTATTGCAGCTCAATTTGTACTCTAATAATGGCTAATTGTTATGTTCTAAGCACTTGTTTCTCTTGGATGCTTTAATTAATAGAGAAGCATATTGCAATAGCTTTTTCTAAAAAAACAGTCTAGGAATTTTGCTTTGCAGAGTAAGGTTTTCTTTTGCTTTTTTTTTTTTTTTCCTTTAAGTTGCCTCTTGGGAAAGTAAGGTTAATGCCATGTACAGTACTCGTTTGCATGTGTTCATTTAAATACTAAAAACTGTAGTACTGCTCCATCCATATCTGACTGCTAGGTTTCAATTGACAGCTGAGGATTTGTGACTGGACCATGAATCAAAACGGCAGGCATTTATACCCCAGTACCAGTGAGGATACATTGGGAATTACTTGGCAAAGGTAACATTTTAATTATTTCCAACCCTACACTTACACTTTAAAAATTACATGAGCTGTAGTGTTTGTTTTTAACTAGCTTTATTGAAAATATATGTTAAAAATTTAGTTGTCTCATCT
>NW_006284003.1:797030-801117 GCF_000327345.1 Myotis davidii
TTTCTTATGTAAATGCAAATTTCTATTAATTTGGGATTATAGCATATGCTAATTAATTATTGGAATTTCTGAGTGCTATGAAATGTTTTAAACAATTTATAATATTTTTCTTGAAGGAGGGGGTAGATTTTACACTTAGATTTTAGGACCTGAAATATGAAATGGGTTTTAGGGAAGAATTTTTTTAACTATTGGGTTTTCACATAGTAGATTTTTCTCATTTCAGCTCTTTCCTGGATTGCTAACTTTACTATTCATTTATTCCCCTATCAGAGAGGACAGCTAGAAGAAAAAAATTTTAATTAGT
Organism: Myotis davidii; assembly: GCF_000327345.1. Classification (NCBI taxonomy): domain Eukaryota; kingdom Metazoa; phylum Chordata; class Mammalia; order Chiroptera; family Vespertilionidae; genus Myotis; species Myotis davidii. The sequence goes on from NW_006284003.1 coordinate 797,338, forward strand.
TGATTTACTGTTATTAGCAGCACTTATAAATTTAAAAGTGGGAAGATTGTTGGAATTAATTCTAAAGAAGGAATTTGGTGTAAATAAAGTTTTAACTTTTGTTTGTACATTGATGTGAGCCATTGAGAATTGACTTTATTTCGCTGACTGGAAAAATAATTCTAAAAGTTCATTTTCAAAACGAGTTTTCATGTCCTCTCATGTATTGGTTTTAGAAAATAAGTAGTGCATGTCAGCTTCTTATGTATTATTTTAATAAAGAACAATCTTGTCAACTTGACAAATTAAATAATTAAAATTTATACTATAATCATAAGTAGCAAGAGATAAAAATTTACAGAAGAGAGTGAGGTAATCCCATAAGGAGTTCAGCAAAAGTAGAGCCAACGTAATTTTCCAGCCCTGCTGTGGTTATAATCCTCTCTTTACTGAGCATGCCTCTGTCAAAAGTACATACTTAGGTATCAGCTGTCAGTGGCTCACACATCTCTATACTGCTTGGTAGAAACTGCTAAGAGTAGAGTTTAAAAGAATTAAGTTAATAAAATGTTCACTTATACGCAGGTGAAAACTAAGAAAATTAGTTGGATTCTGTTTTTAAAACTCAGTTTTTTATTAACACACTACTTAAAATGAATACATATGACTTTTCCTTTTCTGAAAGATTGATATAACTGCTACTTTAAAATATATACATTTTTCCATATCTTGTTTTTTCCCAAGAAACTTACATAATTCCCTGAGTTGAAAAAAATACAATATATGCTGCCAAAACCGGTTTGGCTCAGTGGATAGAGCGTCGGCTTGCGGACTGAAAGGTCCCAGGTTCGATTCCGGTCAGGGGCATGTACCTGGGTTGCAGGCACATCCTCAGTAGGGGATGTGCAGGAGGAGGCTGATCAATGTTCCTCTCTCATCGATGTTTCTAACTCTCTATCTCTCTCCCTTCCTCTCTGTAAAAAATCAATAAAATATATTTAAAAAAAATACAATATATGCTTATAAGAAAGAAGATATGCTTAATGAAAGCATCTACTTAAAGTCTTAATAATTAATAATCTTAATTAAATCTAATGAATATGTCTTATTTAAATAGTCTTAAGTATTTTTAATTTAATTGGATATGACAACACTATGTTTGGACTTAGTTTTTCTTAAATAACTTCTTTATATTCCATGATTGGTCTGTTAGCAAATTAGCCCACGTATGCATACAAGTCTTAGAGTTGACAAGAATTGCAAGTTAGATGAAGTGTGCTTGTGTTTTTAAATTGTGACTATAGCTGTGCAACTTTCAAATCTGTGGATTACTGATTGGCATTCACTTGTCTAAAATAAGATAGCACTTTTAAAGTACATGAAAGTCAAATAAAGGTGTAAATTATTGGAAATTTAAAATATAACTGCGCCTAGTATCTAGTAATTTCTCAAAGAAAAAGTTGGTATCCCAAAAAAGGAAAAGGTGAGTGGACAATGAGTCACCACAGAATACATGTTTTGGAATGAACTAATAAGATGACTAAACCCAGTTCTTAGGAGGACATTATTGATGTTACAAATCTCCGTCTTGGTGAAAAATTGATGTGGTAATCAGTTTCAAGTGATAATAAGTCAGAAAAAAAATCAGAATTCACTTAGTTAAAATGTCTCCCCGTCTCAAAATAGTGATTTTTTAAATTAGTAGATAATGAAATATAAACAGACTTAATGCTTCAAAAAGCTTTAAAGATGCAGCTTTTGGGTTGTTTCTTCTCTTTTTATCACGATTCAGAAGGCACAGAATTGATAAAGATAGGTGTCACATTCATACTCTCAACAGGCATTGGCTGAATCTCTGTGGTGGGCTGACCCAAACGCTATGGGTGACGCAGATGCTCACTGTTCTTAAAATCGAAGTGTCATACATACAATTCAGAATAGAGGTACTCAAATGAAACAACAATTTTCTTTGCTTTGTTATAGTATGAAAAAATAGACACAAGTAGAGTCCATATTTGATCATACAAATTGGGCATGCCTGTGGCACAACATATTCATAATTTGTTTATGTTTTATAGTTTGTGCCCTGTGGTTATTAATGAAACTTAATGTGTGTGTGTGAGTGCGTGCGTGTGTGTGTGTGTGTGTGTGTGTGTGTGTGTGTGTGTGTGTTTTCCTGGAAAGGATGCTAGGAAAGAAATCGTAAGTATCTGTAACATTACTACTTTTAATGCAGATAACAAACATCTAAAATCTTCAGGGCCCTGTTACAACTTTAAAATTATCTGAATAAACTGAAAGTATGTGGGAAATATATAGGGTGTCCCTAAAAATGTGTACACACTTTACAGCCGATAGCTCAATTGATGTTTCTTTCTTTTCAGATGTAAACCCTTGTAATGAATAATTATTCAGTGTGTATACATTCTGGGGGGCACCCACTAGGTCTGTTCAACCAGAGAATTAAATCATTTGCCTTTGTCATAACGGAATAAAGAAAATATCAGGTTACTTTTGTGGTGGTTTTTGTTTTTAACAAAAGGTGATCCCTCAAGACTTTGTAGGAGAAACGCCAAATAAGGTGCCTTGGGTTTTTCTTTGTGTTTTGGCTTCACTTTGTTTAATTTTGTTTTGATCGCTTGTTGCCATTGATTTCCTCTTCCAATCACTAGCTGTGGTTGCCCCTGGTCTGCTTTGTACCAATCCCCCTGTAGAGGTGTTTCCACGTCATCTGCAGCTGCCTTTGTGGGACTGAAAATGGCAGTGCCAAAGTTTTCACAAAGTTTTACTAGGTTGCAACCCTGAAGGTGTTTTGTTGTTTTGACCTTAGAATTTTGTGAGTGTGTGTGTGTGTGTGTGTGTGTGTGTGTGTGTGTGTGTGTTGCTTGCACCTGTGTGAATTTTTCTGTCTAGCCCAAAGGTCGGGTATCACAGTTAACCCAGAGTGCAATCTATGGGCCAAAGGCTCACTTCTGCTTGAATCATGAGGGCTTAGGCAGGGAATAGGTGATGAGTTGCGTCTGTCGTTCCTAAGGGTACTGTTGTGTCTGTGCGTTGTCCTCCAATGTGGATACATTAGATTGTTGCATATGTGAGTTATGTGGGTATAAACAAATACAGCAGTTAACTCCCTAACTGGCTTTCCTTCTTGAAACTGTAGCCAGAACATAGCTTGTACTATGGAATATAAAAGAGCAATATAATTGAATGAAAAAGAAAGCCGAGGGACAATCCAAGAATAATATAAACATACGTTATTTTAAAACATTGGAGGGAAATGTGTACACACTTTACAGCCGATAGCTCAATTGATGTTTCTTTCTTTTCAGATGTAAACCCTTGTAATTAATAATTATTCAGTGTGTATACATTCTGGGGGGCACCCACTAGGTCTGTTCAACCAGAGAATTAAATCATTTGCCTTTGTCATAACGGAATAAAGAAAATATCAGGTTACTTTTGTGGTGGTTTTTGTTTTTAACAAAAGGTGATCCCTCAAGACTTTGTAGGAGAAACGCCAAATAAGGTGCCTTGGGTTTTTCTTTGTGTTTTGGCTTCACTTTGTTTAATTTTGTTTTGATCGCTTGTTGCCATTGATTTCCTCTTCCAATCACTAGCTGTGGTTGCCCCTGGTCTGCTTTGTACCAATCCCCCTGTAGAGGTGTTTCCACGTCATCTGCAGCTGCCTTTGTGGGACTGAAAATGGCAGTGCCAAGGGAGCTGAGCAAATGTAATCAAAGCTGGAAGCTTTCATCCTCCTCCTTCCTGGCTCCCTCCCACTGCCCCCCTCATCTACATCAC
>NW_006284003.1:801202-818564 GCF_000327345.1 Myotis davidii
GGTTGCAACCGAAGGTGTTTTGTTGTTTTGACCTTAGAATTTTGTGAGTGAGTGTGTGTGTGTGTGTGTGTGTGTGTGTGTGTGTTGCTTGCACCTGTGTGAATTTTTCTGTCTAGCCCAAAGGTCGGGTATCACAGTTAACCCAGAGTGCAATCTATGGGCCAAAGGCTCACTTCTGCTTGAATCATGAGGGCTTAGGCAGGGAATAGGTGATGAGTTGCGTCTGTCGTTCCTAAGGGTACTGTTGTGTCTGTGCGTTGTCCTCCAATGTGGATACATTAGATTGTTGCATATGTGAGTTATGTGGGTATAAACAAATACAGCAGTTAACTCCCTAACTGGCTTTCCTTCTTGAAACTGTAGCCAGAACATAGCTTGTACTATGGAATATAAAAGAGCAATATAATTGAATGAAAAAGAAAGCCGAGGGACAATCCAAGAATAATATAAACATACGTTATTTTAAAACATTGGAGGGAGTGCTTTATGCAAAAGAGAAACTAGATTTATTGTTTCATTCCCTCTGCTCCCCCTTCGCCCCTTTCAGGAAAAGGCAAAGCCACAAGTGAGTGGCTGTATGTGTCTGATTGCTTGTATAAACATCGAAGAGGCCTTCAGATGGCTAAAATAAACACGCGCGTGTTACTGAAGGATATGTTTACACAAACCATTTGCTCAGCCTCCGAAATAATGAATAAATGAAGATTTTACTGAAATAATTGGAAGGATTTTTGTGTTTCTGTTGATGCCATAATTGAATGGCACCAAAGAGACTTTTATCAGCTATTTTACATGTTACATGTGTTAGCAGTTCCTTTCTATGAGTTGAATACTTCATTCTGTAGTCACTTTACACATGTTTTTGTAAGAAATTGTCGTTTATTACTGCAATTCTAGAGAGTTGCTTGATTTCCCAAGAGAAATTTAGCAGCCAGTAAAGATTATTTGGGTCTGCTTGGTCAGGAGAGGGAAGGCAAAAAAAGGAAGGAGTACTGGCATTCATTTCATACATATAGCCCTGTTTACATAGCACTGTCCTGAACCTTGCTATGTCTTGGTAAAATATACATTCTCCATGACTTAAGAATGAATATTTAAACAAAATCATCTTCAATATAGGTTTGCAAACCATTTGTGTGTATATAAATAGATGTGTATGTGCGTATGCATGTGTGTATATGGCGTATGTGTATACATGTGTGTACGTACACATGTACATATGCATGCATGTATATATATGGCTGTACACATATGCATGTGGTACTGTCTGGTAAGAGCAGTATGTGACCTATCCATAGGTAGTAGTAAGAGTTAACTTTTATTTCGACATGACACTTAGACCATCCCTAGGAATTTACTAGTTAGCATTTCCTGCTTTCAGTTTGTTATCTTGACACATAACTACAATACAACAGCTGGGTTGTTCCTGGGGTTCCTGGGGGGAGCTTTATTCTCAGAGTGCTGAGTTTCCTTTTCAGCTGTCAGCTCTAAAGTACGTTCAAAATGCTCAACTTTTTAAGCACCATTCTGGGCCCCTAGCACCACTCTGGGACCATGATAGAAACGCTGATCAGGTAGATGAACTGAAGAATCTCTGGTTCAAGGAAGGGAATTGCAGAAGGCAAAATTGCACATGGCCATTGTGTGGAAACCAGGCTGCTCTGCTCCCTGGCGACGCTGTTTAGGTTTGAATAATTGATTTAAAAGAATTACTCCTTTCTCATCAAAGTTATTTTCACCTGTTATGAAATAAAAAATAAAAATGTTACCATTCTTTAAAATGATCTTTTATGGTGTTCACCCCTATGCAATATCTGTGTTCTGGCTGTTGAAAAACACATTGGGATTTGTTGTAGTTTTGCCTAACTTCTCCATTTATACAGAGAGACTTGCACAACACAACGTTTCCTTTTTATCTAGGAAACTCTTCAGAACACTTCCTAAGAAATTAATTGTATTCCAGCCAGACTTGCATGCTGCCATCCCACAGGAAATGGGTCAGCAATCCATTAAGATGCCATTAGATAATCTAATTTGGAACTTAATCTCTAAATTAACCATGCTCCATACTTGAAGCATACTTGAGAGAAAGAAAAAAAGTTTACGTTTGAATCGATAGGGGAGCCGAAGCGTGAAGAAGGCTGTTTGTTTTTTCTGTGGCTGTGGTCACGTCTCAAGCCGTCTGGTAACCAGGAGAAACCAGACATGATGTAATTCCAGATTGAACTTGAACTTCAGGGACTTAGGATAGGGGAACAATGGACCATAGGAATCAATAATGTCCATTTTCCACATGATTATGTTTGGAGCTGTAAGTTAACCTTTACGGGAGATGCCGCAGGATCTTCAGTGTGACCCAAATGAGATGAGCCAGAGACAAGATGTCAGAGGAGAGAAAACAACTTTCGCCGCGATGTTTTCTGAGCAGCGCTGCAGATTCCAGCAGGATTAGAAAAGTTCCCGCTCTGCTGTAAACCGGTGGCCTGTTCAGAGCACTCTTTGTTCGCTTAGGTAGGACAAACTTAATCTTACGTTTCCTGTCAGATGATTTTTGGCAGCGCGACGGGATAGGGAGGAGCGAGATTCAGAAAACTCCCCAGTGTAAACCGTGCTGATTAACCCTTTGCGATGAAAGGAGTATAGTCAACACGCCCTTTATTTGAAGAGGCTTGATGTGAAGTGCTGTATTTACATCTGGATTCCGGCTCCGAGAAGTCAGCCTCCCACCAGCGCAATATGTAGTTGTTAACCTACCTTTTCTGATCGTCCTGTGTGCTGGTGCTGTGAGTAGGGATACAGTGCATTTTCAGTCCTGTTGACTGAAGCCATAAAGCATCGGAGGAGATAACCATAATAACAAATTACCAAAGGCAAAAAGAAAAGGCAGAGCCGCCTTACGTTTAAGAAATTGAAGAACACGTATTCTGATCAATCAGAAATTGTAGAAAACTACAATTATTTCCTCCTTTGTTTACTTTTCGTTTTGTGAGAAAACAGACTTTTCTTGCCCATGTGAACAGGGGAGCAGGCGTAATTCAAAACAGCATGTCCAGCTCCTTGATCACTTGTGATTTTATACTTCAAGTAAGTTCTTTACGAGACAAAACGTTCTTTCGTTTAGAGGCGAAATTGTGCCAAACAACACTGATTTTAGCTTTTAAGTGAAAAACATTTGGGCAAGAATCGCTTTTTGCTTTTCTATTAAACTTAACATTTCTCCTGGCATTTCCTGGGCGAGTTTCTCTAGTGAAAGGCACTGTTAGGGAGCTCCGTTTCTGTGGAGAACGTTGTCTGCTGTTGAGGACTCACATGTGCTAATGAGGGAGCTGTAGCATTGGTGACAATGGCACTGAGAAGGAGCCCAGTGAGAGACTGGAACGAAGACCAGAGGGGGACAGAATCCACAGGCAGCGTTCTCCGCTGTGGGCAGGAGATCGAATAAGTCCCAGGAGCCTGACAATTCTATATTTTTAATTGTCTGAAACCTCCCACAGCTGCAGAAGTTGCTACATATGTATGTGTGTGTGTGTGTGTGTGCTGTCATTTATTTTCAATTAGTCATCTTCCTGATGATTCTCTTTCATTTTCAGTTCTGAAACATGAAAAACAACAAGCATCATTTTTATTTATTTATTTATTTTTTACAAATCTGCTTACTTTGGCCTATTTAGGGGAAGGGTATTTTTCGTACTTCCGTGTAAACATTTTCAGGAAATAAGCCTTTATTACTTTTAAGTCTATAGATTGCCTTGTTGAACGATCTTCAGGGATTTTGTAAGAGCTTTTACTAAAAGAGGGCAGTCATTGCAATGAGCACATGAAACTCTTAGCTGTCGTGTCCCGTACGTAAGGCTCTTCTCGCCCCATGCTCTTCTTTAGATAAAATATTCCACGGGCACAGGCCATCATTTTACTTAGAAGATGCTAGTACTCACACATGGTAAAGTTAACATTCAAATCCAGTGTTCCCCCCTCCCCCAACCAAACAAAACACGTCCGAAACATTTGAATATAAATTAATGAGCTTTGACAACTTACCGTTTGGATATGTTATTTCAAAAGCATTGTTCCCCAAGGAGGAGCAATAAAGAAGGCTATTTACCTACTTAGTTAAGAAACAAATACGTTTCTCTTTCATTACTATGAAGTGCTATTGCTTGCAGTTAGAATAATTCCTGGAGCCACCTGCAGTTTATGCTGTTTGGTGTTTCCCAGAGAGCCCACAAGAGTACTTTGCAGATCAGGTAAGAGCTGGCCGGGGAGCTTTCCCATACAGATTATTACAAATAGTAATAATCATTAGAAATCATCTTGCATGCAAATAGGCTCGTTCAGATGGCCATAATGAGCTTTAAAAATGGGGGAAATAAATCGAAGAAATCCAAGATCTGTGTAAAGCACTTTGTATAATCTTACTACGAGACTAGTCTCATCAAAGTGTCTCTCAACAAGCAAATTATTGACATGCAGTCACATCTGTACACACATATGCAATGGCAAATATTGCACTTGGCTGAAAAGAATCCGGAATTGGATAATATACAGTTATTTGTGTTGAAGTTTGAAGTCAACAGTTATACTTTCGAGGGAATTGCAGTGTGTCTAAGTGATGTGGACCATAATTTATAGAATCTCATATATAATTCAGGGATAATAGAAATGCTTGTCCAGTGATAAAAGTGAAGTATGTTTCACGAAAGAGATAAAGTGTAGTATACTGGGTAAGAATATAGATCCTAGAACTACACTGCTCGAGCTCAAATCCTGGGTTTTACTGTTTAATAGCAGTACTAGCTTCAATGGCCTCATCTGTAAAATCTGAAACATAGCAGTTCTTTTCTCATAGGTTTGTTTTGAAGACTGAAAGTTTTAAAGTAGGTGAAGCAGTGGCTAGCGCTGTTATTTAACACACACTGTAAATGCTGTAGCAACTAGTGTATGAAATATCACTTTCTCTGTTCTTATACATTAATGAACTATTAATCTATTTAAATATAGAAAAATAATTCTTAAATAAATGGGTACTTAAATACTACCCATCTATTTCTTCCACTGGTCTGAGTAAGCATTTTTCATAAGATGCTGTCCGCAGCCTTTTTGTTATATTGAAATCAGCAGCAGTCTGTATGTACACTTATACAACCCAGGAATGCATGGTTTCTAACTTAATTCATACTTAATTAATCTGCCTTTATTTTTTTGGAGGCAGATACTAGCTACTAATAGGGAACAGTGTTTATTGGTCATTTTGGGAGGGATACAAATATCTGTGAGTTAATATTATAGTAATACAATTAGTAGCATTTAGCCAAGGAAGTAAAACGTTTTCCTTCTTGGGAATATTTGAAACAGGTGCAAATGAATTAAAGACAAACCCTTCTTTTAAATGATGGCATTTATTTTATTTATTATCCATGCTTTCTGGGCCATTGTTTATTTTTATTGCTATCTATATAAGTAATGTGGCTACTGATACAATTGAGGAATGTATGAATAGATATAATTACTTATGCTTCATTCCTATAATCTTTTTTGTGAGCTTCTTGAAAGAATACTTTCTGTCTTCATAGTAAATATGGTAATATCATGATTAAATAAGTGTGTAAAACTTGAGTGAGTGATGTTTATTACTGAAAAGTATTAGTATACAAGGTACTCTGACATTTTATACAATGATTTTTAAATTTATCTTTATTGTTGAAAGTATTACAGATGTTCCTTTCTTCCCATTGATCCCCTCCACCACCCCCCATTTACCCTCCTCCAGGTCTTCACCACACTATTGTCTGTGTCTGTGGGTTATGCATATATGCATATAAATTCTTTGTTTAATCTCTCCCTACCCAATTCAGACTTCCCTCTGAGATTTTGCCCAACCTATTATCAGATAAACTCAGAGTAGTAAATGAAATTTTGCCATTCATGAAATAGCTCTTATTGTTTTTAATCATCTAAGACTAATAGTTAAACTGAAGCTTTTGACTTTGTTTTCTTACTCAACCAACAACTTCATGTAATTATATTTGGCATCCCATAGTTCTTGGGTGGTTACTGAGCTAAATGTTTAGGGCCCAATCCTTTTTGGTCATAATTTTTAAAAATCACAACCATCTAATGTTGACATGCTCAGAGCAATTTTTCTCTTTTTTCCTTTGAAAGTATAGAATCTATTTACTCCTTGTAGATGTGAAGACCAACTATTTTATCCAATTTATCCAGGATACAAAATATATAAATAGCGTATCATTTTCAAAAGGAAGAAGTGGGTGTCTTCTTCCCCCTTAATCCTCATAATTGGGTCATTCTAAGACAGTGGTTCTCAACCTTCCTAATGCCATGACCCTTTAATACAGTTCCTCATGTTATGGTGACCCCCCATCCATAAAATTATTTTTGTTGCTATTTCATAACTGTAATTTTGCTACTGTTATGAATCGTAATGTAAATATCTGATATGCAGGATGTATTTTCATTGTTACAAATTGAACATAATTAAAGCAGTGATTAATCACAAAACAATATGTAATTATATATTCAATATGTGTTTTTCCATGGTCTTAGGCGACCCCTGTGAAAGGGTCATTCGACCCCCAAAGGGGTCGTGACCCACAGGTTGAGAACCGCTGATCTAATAGAACCTCAACTAGATTTGTTTTCAGAGGAGACAGATGCATTACATTTCAGTGTTGCTTTATCACCCGGACCTACCAAGTATTCTATATACAAGTCTGTTGCAACACTAGCTAGGTTATTATCCAGCTGTGTGGGCCATGGGAAATTCCCTGTCTCTTGATGTAAATTCCCTTTGCCTTCAGAAAATTATGTTCAAATGTTCTTTCTAATAGTAGGTCAATTTCTGACTTCCACGGGAGTCAGACAGAACTGATGCATATCTGAGGTCTAGGTGGGTAAATTTGGGCAAGTTACTTAAGCTCTTTAAGTCTCCATTTTCTCATCTGTGAAATGGGGCTGATGATGGCACATTCAAGAGTTCATTGAGAGAATTAAGTAACATAGCATATGTGAAATACTGAAGTTGGCACCTTGCTCGTAATAGGCCCGCAGCATGGTTATTTTCTGAAAGTTTATCTCTTTGTACTAATTAATTTTATCCATCTGAACCAGACAGAAGTCTACATTTCTTTCCAACTCAACTGTCCTGTCTTCCTGTCTCCTTTTAGCTGCTCCTCAAATGACATTATTTGGTAGTTTTCTTCACCAAAGAAATGGCATAGAGTTTGTTTCTCTTGAAGAGTGATGCCTAGAAGAAACACAGTGTTTTAGAGGTAGTCTGATCAGTATAAACTGAAGGAGGACCATCAACTAACATTAATGCATCTTAAGGTCAAAATAATTTGTTTGCTTGATTCTTCCTTTTCTGGGATAGCCACATCACACATTTGATCAGAAGAATGTAAAAATATTATCCATGATGTCAGACATGTCTCTTTCTTTCTTTCTCTCTTTCTTTCTCTCTTTCTTTCTTTCTTTCTTTCTTTCTTTCTTTCTTTCTTTCTTTCTTTCTTTCTTTCTTTCTTTCTTCCTTCCTTCCTTCCTTCCTTCCTTTCTTTCTTTCCTCTCCTCTCCTCTCCTCTCCTCTCCTCCCCTCCCCTCTCTTCTCTTCTTTCTTTTTCTTTTGAAATTTTCTACATATAGAGTAGAAGTCATTGAAGTCATTCGGGTGAATTCTGCTTTGTGTTAAGGCACTGTCACAATCTTTGCTTCTTTTTGTACCTGATTTTTCTCAAAGTCCTTATTTTTTTTTAATGGCATGGTCTTTATTTTCTAAAGATGTGCTTTTAACTTTCAGTCATGCTCATCTTCTGTTTGCCAAAAAAAAAAATAAAAAAAAAATGGTGATCTGGCAATGGAAATGTAATTTAAACAAAGTAAATGCATGACTTGTCTAAATATATGCCTGAAGATATACTTATTGCTGAAGTAGTTTAATTTGACCTTGAATATTTTGAAATCTTTTAATTAAATTCTCATGTCTCTTAGTAGACAGAGACACAGGTTATGGAATATTGAATTCCATTCTGAATTAAAATTATTAAAATTATTAAGCATTTTATATATAACAAGTTCCTATATGTAGATAAATATGAATAAGTGTGTTTATTTTATCCATACTGGTGATCATTGGCATTTATTTACATAGAAAGAGTTGGATATGTAAAAAAATCACTCTTTTTTATTTTTTACCTGAAGAACTATACAATTTGAGGCATTCTCTTTTCAAAATTAAATGATCTAGGGTATTTTGTCAAAACATTTTTCTTTACATTATTATTATAATTGAATACATTTTACTGGATTTTTCAATGGGTATACCAAAAAGCTCTAAAATTGTCTGTGCCTTATAGCTCTGAACTTAGCTTACAAATTGGCATTAAGAGACTTGTAAAATTCATATATGGGGTCTGCGTAGTGTTAATCTTTGAATTTTATTTCCCCCCAAAGGTTCATAAACAGTATTGATTGCACACTTCAATTTTGACATGGTCATTATGTAGGATGGAGGTTTGAAAGGTTTAAATAAACATCTAAATTGAATTTGTTAGATATTTCACAACAAGAATCCTGTTAGTCACTAGCATCACTTTATTTTTATTGAGACTTTTCCAAAGAACAGTAATATGTGTCTCTTCTAAAGAACTGAATCAAAAGGCTGTTGCATAGTTCACCCTGATATCTTGTCTTTCCTGGCATTAGTAGGTAGACTTCTCCATTTAAAGAGTCACATCTATTCTCAATCTTTAATATTTTATTTTTCTAAAATAGCAATCTCTATATAGAGCCCCTATAATTTGGGACTCTTATTGATGAGCCTGTTGCTGACATTGTCTGTTACTGTCAATGATTATCAGTTGGAGCTAGTCTATTTTGTTTTTCATACACACTTCCTATTTTGGGTTAAAAAATAATGGATGTCCATTTTTGTAATTTATTATTTGTTAAGAAATGATTAACATCAGCTATGGCTAGACTCTGTCAGGATTGATAAGACAAGGGCATTTTCTTTACAGAACTTACCTTTCAGTCAATAAGATTATCATAGATATAGATTATGATTATATGGAATAATATATGCTGTAATAGTACTGTGTAGTGAAGTGTGGTGGAAGTACAATTAAGGAGAAAACAAGTGCCATGGTTTGTCATGTAACATTCTTCCTAATCAGTAGTGCAAAGCAGAAATAATTGTTGAAGATATGTGTGGGAAAAAAGGAATATGTGAAAACAATTAAATCTCTTAGAAAAGGTTATAGTAACAACTACTCTTATTCTTTAGAATGATGATTTTTTAGCAGATAATGAGGACATATCTTTTTAGTTGGACTTATTCCTTGTTTGAATTACTATTTAATTTTTCCTGCATAATTTTTTTTTTGTTAATAGTAAACATCTCTAATTTAAATTTTAGAGATGCCTGTTTTCTTTTTATAGGGGTCAAATCACAATGTAGTCTTGAAAAGATGTAATTATGAGCAACACTCTTCAAGAATACATAGATGTGATTTGGAGCATTTAATTGATTTGTTGGTTTATGAAAAAAATTATTGAAAATTGACCACGTGCTAGGTACTATATAAAATGAAGAACAAAAAGAGATGGACTGCTATCACAGAGCTCATTGTCTAATCATAAAATCCCTTGACCATAAAAGGTCGTTGTGAATTTTTTTTTGTTGCAATATTAACTCAGAAATATGCACCTAGACAGGTAGCAATAAGTCACATTTTGTATAAAGTATCACCAGAATAAAAGAAAGTTATATATCAAGTTCTTTTTAAAAATCCAAGCTTTTATTTCTATTTCTTCTTTTGCTGACAAAATTCTTCCTTGAAGTCAATACTGCATAAAGGTTCTGTACTTTTGTAATTCAAATATTTAAGAAATGAGGGCGTCTAGGTTGATAGCTACGATAATAGTATCCATCTCACCTCATGATTACAATAGTAGAGGATAGTAAATGAAATTTAAAACTTTGAAATTAGGTCCCCGTGCCAGACCATGACAAAATTGGGTATGGAATTGTCAGTTTAATATTTCCTTGGTTCATGATGATTTATGCAGCTGCTATTTAGTTGACACTCATTCTGAATTGAGTGTTGAAACAAACAATACATCGGATTAGGAATACCCCAAATGCATGGTGTGGGGTTGTTTTGTGATATATAGACCTGGTTTTATTTTCCTTCATGTGATACTTCTTTAATAAAGAGATTATGCCAGTAGCAATTACATAGCTGTTTTCAAACTTTTTTCTTAAACGGCCTCAGACCCAACATAGGTGAAACCTGAGTTGTTTGGGAAGGGGCTAGAATCTCATCTGCTTACTCCCTCCAGCATTCTTCCCACTCACTCCTTCAAACACCCAAACCCAGAGGGCTCCGATGTGGTAACATCACTGATGGGGAGGGGCAGGGAAGGCCCAGGCTTCCAGTGTCAGCATTTCAAATTACATTATGCACTGGCCTTCCTGAAAAATATATATTTTTTATATTGTAAGAGAGAAGAAATAACTTTCATTACAGCTTTCAATTTTATTCAACTGATAGGCAGATAAAAAATTGATGCCCATCTTATCACTGAATTGCTTATGAATTAAAAGTAAAACAAGATCCTATCTAATAAAAGAGTAATATGCAAATTGACCATCACTCCAACACACAAGATGGTCACCCCATGGGGTCAAAGATGGCCGGCAGGGGAGGGCAGTTGGAAGGGACCAGGCCTGCAGGGGAGGACAGTTTGGGGAGGACCCAGACCTGCAGGGGAGGGCAGTTAGGGGTGACTGGACCAGCAGGGTAGGGTAATTAGGGGCAACCATGCCTGCAGGGGAGGACAGTTCCGGGCAAACAGGCTGGCAAGGGAGGGCAGTTAGGGGTGACTGGGCTACCAGGGGAGAGCAGTTGGGGCTGACCAGGATGGCAGGGAGGACAGTTAGGGGCAACCATGCCTTCAGGGGAGGGCATTTGGAGGCAACCAGACCTGCAGGGGAGAACAGTTAGGGGTGACCAGGCCAGCAGGGGAGTGCAGTTGGGGGTGACCGGGCTGGCAAGGGAGGGAAGTTAGGAGTGACCAGGCAACCAGGGGAAGGCAGTTGGGGGCTACCAGGCCTGCAGAGGAGGGTAGTTAGGGGCAATTGGGCTGGCAGGGAAGTGGTTAAGGGTGATCAGGCTAGCAGGCAGAAGTGGTTAGGGCCAATGAAGCAGGCAAGCAGGAGAGTGGTTGGGAGCCAGCAGTCCTGGATTGTGAGAGGGATGTCCCAGATTGGAGAGGGTGCAGGCTGGGCTGAGGGACACACACACACACACACACACACACACACACACACACACACCTGTGCACGAATTTCGTGCATCAGCATATAACTGGCAAACTATATTGCTACCATTGTAGATTTGCTGCTTTCTTTCTGTTTTTTAAAATAAGAAAATAATATTGTACTTACATTAAAGTAGATAAAATATTTTAGGAAGAATATCCTCAATTAGAGTTCAGCAATTATGTATGAGCCTGACATGAGGATTTTCTGCTTTACAATTAATCTTATCTTCCATGAAAACAATAGACCATGTGGTGTATATACCTATAAAATAAATAATTTAGTACATTTATCTCATATTAAGCTATAATTTTTTAAAAGTTTATAGTAGTCATTTGATATCTGTGGAACTTATGTTTCTAATATTGTAGATTTTAACGTTGTATTTTCTCTTTTTCTCTTCCTTCCCTCCTGCCCCTCTCCTGTCAACAGTCCTGGTACCTGGGCTAGTTTGGTTCCTTTCCAAGTATCAAACAGGACACCCATCCTACCGGCAAATGTCCAAAATTACGGTTTGAACATAATTGGAGAACCTTTCCTTCAAGCAGAAACGAGCAACTGAGGGAGGATGAAATACAACAACAGCTTATGAAATTAAAAAAAAATAAAAAATGGAAAGGAGGAAGACTGGACAAAATAAAAACAAACAGAAATGGAGAAAGGAAGGAAACTGAAGAAAGAAGATATTAGACCAGCAATTGCAGCACTTACAATCACTAATTCCCTTAAGGTTGAAACTGTAATGACATAAAAAAAGGGTCGATGATATTTCACTGATGGTAGATCGCAGCCCCTGCAACGTAGCCTTTGTTACATGAAGTCCGCTGGGAAATAGATGTTCTGTCTCTATGACAATATATTTTAACTGACTTTCTAGATGCCTTAATATTTGCATGATAAGCTAGTTTTCTTGGTTTAGTAATCTTGTTGTTTACGCATGGAATCACTATTCCTGGTTATTTCACCAACGAAGGCTAGGAAGGCGGCATCAGAGGTGCTGGGTGTCGGAGCCATGAGCCAGCCATTTTATAAGCACTCTGATTTCTAAAAGTTAAAAGAATATATGAAATCTCTGTAGCCTTTAGTTATCAGTACAGATTTATTAAATTTTGGCCCTTAACCCAGCCTTTTCCAGTGTTTAACCCAGTTTGAAATCTTAAAAAAGAAAAAAAAAAGGAAAAAAAAAGGAAAAAAAAGGAAAAAGGAAAAAAAACACAGTTTGAACACAAAGGCTCTATGGAAGAAATGCCTCTATGTAGGTGAAGTGTTATCTCTGCATGCAACAGTAAAAATTAATATAATATTTTGCCCACAAAAGAAACACTTAACAGAGGCAAGTGCAATTTATAAATTTATATCTAAAGGGGAATCATGATTATAAGTCCTTCAGCCCTTGGACTCTAAATTGAGGGGATTAAAAAAGAATTTAAAATAATTTTGAACGAATTTATTTTCCCCTCAGTTTTTGAGGGCATGGAAAAAATGCATTAAATCAAGACAAATCATGTGCTTGAGAAAAAAAAAATTAATGGAAACACAGCACTTATGTTGGTTTAGCTGCAGCCTCCTTGGAGGTAGAATTTATTTATTTAAAATTACTGGTTGCATCAAGAACCCATAGGGTGTACAAAAGGTTCTATAAAATCTGCATCGTAGAGACAGAGGCAGGCAAATCCATGTCACAAGGGTAAAGCTTACAGTTTACAAACTGGGAACGCCAGGGTGTAGGATACAGAAACGCACTCTTGAGAAAACACATGTAATCAGGGTGCTGAAAACTTGCATGGTGCTTTCGGACATTAGCCTTGTTCAACAAATTTCTTGTATTGACAGATCTGTAGTGTGCATGGGCAGACACATTTTGCCTCTATGTCTCTTAAAATTTCAATTAAAAATACTCTTTCCAGTAATCCTAATTTGCACGAAGATATAATGTCCACATTACGTGCCTTGCCTTGAAATCTAAAATACAAAAAAGAAAAAAAACCACAAAAAAACACGAAAAAGTGACATCACGACACTTGTTTTGCTGCATTTATTATCATTTTAAATCTTTACCATTTTTATGACAAAATATTTTGTACTCCAGACGAAGAAAAATGTGTGACATCATGGATTTTTTAGACAGTTATACCTTTATCTCACATTTATAAAGCATATCATGGCTGTGTATAGTTGCCGCTTAAAAATTGTAATCGACCAGCAATATTTTCAGTATTTTGGTGTTTTTTCTATTAACCTTTCATGTTTTTCATCTTCCAATTAATATTTGGGGGGAGGGGTTTCAAATTTATACGAATTATGCAATACCAAGTTTTGCCTATGTAGGTAGTGCTTTTAGCTGTATTGGTTATTATAGGTAAGTACACAGATTTAAAAAAAAAATAATGTATGCTTTTTTTTTGTTTTGTTTGTTTGTTTGTTTTAATTGACCAAAGTGGGTACTGCTATTTTTGCAGTGTGATGAGGTCCTTTTGTGTACTGAGAGATGGACAGGGGATTTTTTTTAAGATACATATATATATATATTCTGGGGTGGGTGGGAGGATTTGTAACACTTTACAGTGTAGCTGTGAAGCAGTGCACCCTGAGATGGGCCTGGGCTGCAAAGCGACTGTTCTGCCTACTGTGACAAGCTTCAACTTACACAGGTTCCCCCTTCTCTAACTTCCCACCTGGGGTGCAAGCTGAACTCATCTCTGGTTTTTCCTAACAACCCAAACAGTAAGAGCAAGTGAACACAACATGTTCTCCTGGAGGCAGACTTGGCTTAAAACAAATTGTCTTATCTTCTTCTTCTTTTTTCTTTTGTGATAGTAGTTTCTCTTGAGTTTCAGATCCACAGTGGAGAGTGAGCCTGTCTCATAGATGGCAACGATATTTGTTGAAACATCCACAGAGCGGATATTTTACACTTTGGGGGTTTAATAAATCCATATATTTTCTCCTACAAAACACGTCCTTGCGGCTGGAGGGAATGTTCCCATAGTCTTTCCCCGCCACTTCTCCCCATTTTTTCATTTCATTAACAATAGGACAGGATTCACCTGTGGCTCGCCGCTTCCCATGGATGGCGGTGCGCTGGAATTTTCTTTTTTAGACATCCAGAAGCTTACACAGAGGGTGGCTATTATTAAATGTATTTGGACTTACAGATTAAAAATCAAAGTTCACTTTTTAAGGAACAAAAAGATAAATCTTGTCAAGTTTTCATTTTACCTGCCCTTTGAAACAGAACCAGAGCAGAAGGGAAATGGAGAATTTTAAGGATTAACTTTCCTGTGGATGCATGAAGCCCATTAGATGCTGATGGGATTTTTTAAAGGGATGGTACCTCAAACATATTTTTGATTTCATTTCCCCTGAGGCACAGAGGGTGAATAGAGACTGGTTTTATTTTTATTACCCCCCTCGCCCAGGCCCACGGAGGCAATCCATTACTAGAAGGGAAATCTTTTAGAATTAGTGACACTTGGTGGGCTGTCTTGAAGAGTCCCTTCCTCCAGGCCATGGTCCAATAAAATAAACTGCCATTGTTCTCACAGCATATCATTTAATAATGAATACTTTGGAACAATGCTCATGGGCCTGAGAATGGTATCGATAGCCCACATGCTGAATAGCACAGCGGGACCCCAGCACCGCACGTCCGAAGTAAGTCCAATCATTTCTGTGGTACTTGCCCTGCACCATCTCAGCCAAGTTCTTCATGTATCTTTGACCTGTTCGGTGAACACGTCAACCTCCCAGGACACGCACTATTTTTTCAGAGCAGACTCGCTCTCTATTTTTCCAGTGAATGAGCAGTTCCAGCTAAAGAAGTTACACACTGTGGGTATTCCTGCCTGCCTCTTGAATACAAAGGACTAGTCAAGTGTTGCTATTATTTTGAATCCATTTTTTTTTTCTCCTTTCCTTTTGAGATACAACTATTAAAAAAAATACTACTAGATATATGGTCTTACACCCATTTTTCGGCCTCCTCCTCTTTTACCAGGAAGTATATTCTGACTAAAGGGCCCCACATTTGCAGGTCTTGCACGCCCCTCTCTTACCCAAAACTGCAGAGCTTCAGGATGGTGAAGGTCACCCAAGGGCATCAGTAGGGGGCGGTGTCTCCAGGCCCCGGTTGGTTCTGTGGCACTGTGTGTCCCGCTTCTGTTGTGTTGCTTTGCGCCCCCCTACTCGCAGTGCCTCTGAAGTGTTTCCTCTGGAGTGACATGAGCGTTGGAGGCTTGCCTAAGGAACATAATGAGTGAAAGGCAGTGAAGGAGACTGTACATAAAGACATGGCAAAAAATCTTAATGATAGCAATATAGTTATGGGGTAATGTTCGGGTGGGCAGCTCCATTTAAAAAAAGAATATGTGAATGAATCTGTGAAGCTGCAAGTAGCAAGAAGAGCGAAAGGTCTTCTTAAAGAACCGCCTACCTTGTAGACAGTAATTTGTACACTGTATAGTTTTGTTAAGACTTTTTTTTTTTAAATTAAAATGCCCATGTTTGTAAAGCTAACTTTTTAACAATTATAATGGAACGGTATGTTGTTTCCATTTTTAAAGTAAACAAGAATATTCCTTGTTTGGAGACTGGACTTGAGTTAAAACTCTCCAGTCTCTTAAGTTATGTATTAAAAAGAAGAAATCTGTCCATGTTAGGAGTTATTTCACAGATGCCTGTGCTTGAAAAGCATAGGGTACTAATCCTTTAAAAAAGTGTAAATGGAGAAAAGTTATATTTTATGAAGGTTATTTTGTTGTATTTAGTGTTGGGAAAGTTGGTTTTCAGAGCATTTCAGAATGTCAGCAGTACCACTGTCTTGTTATTAGTCTACACGGCCTTTAGCAGAAATTCTCGTGGTCGTCACGGGATGGTATTTAAGGTGAAGTTTCACAGAGCAATCAGGATAGGCAGGCAGCGAGAGCAGTGCTGTGTCTCACATAACGTGTCCTCAGGGAGCAGAATCGTGGGTTTGTGACTTGTAGCTTCATAAGGACTCAACAAAAAGAGATTGCACAGGGACATCTTCAGCGGTGGGACACCAGGACCCGTGCTTCCCCTGGATTTAAAATCTAGGTACTGTGTGAAACGATGAAGGCTGCAGAAAGTTCTCCCATATTCAGTGTACAGTATTCATTTTTAATGAAACAACTCTATGATATTGCTGGCAGATAGGCCCCAAGCATGACATTCAATATAGTTTACATGTTCCTGTCAAGGTCTTTTGTTAACATTAACCAGCTGCATGCTTCCGGGACTTTAAAAAATTGGGTTTCTCCAGAAAACTTTTTTTTTTTGAATGTGCAGGCTATTCAATAGGAAAAGCTCAAAATTGAATGTTCTATTCCACGCTGAAGGAGCTGAAAGCTGCCTTCTTCATATTTTGCACTTTCTGCTAGTTCCCCTGTTTTTTCTAATTCCTTAAAAGTTGTGTGGGTGGGGTGGAGCACTGCAGTTGGGGGGTAACATGGACCACTGATTTTGCCCTTTGACCCTGCACAATGACCTTTGCATCAGCCAAACTCATTGCCATGACAACTCTTTGTACTGTGTCCGTGCCACAGATCTGTTGGTTATATTGTTAATAGTAAAGGGGACAAGTTGGAGACGGTCAATTTTTACATTTTTTTGTTGCAATTTTTTTCTTCAATGGTTGTAAGTAGTTGTGTTGTTTTTTTTTTTTTAATAATAAGAGGGTTCACTAGTTAATACTCTTTAGAAATATCTGTGTGTTGCAATTCAAATGTATGTTGAGATTGTGAAAAGCGCTTCAGTGCCACTAGCCTACCAATACGCTAGACTCAGCCTTTGATAACTTTTAATGCATGATACAGTTCCCATCACAAAAAGGTGGCCTACATCCATGGAAAGCAGTGTGAGCTAGTGACACTAAAGCTAGTCTTGTATTACTGTATTTTTGACAGGATGGTTTTGAAAACTGTGCTACAGGGACTGATGGGGCAAATATATCTCTTTATGCAGAAGGAAGTCTTTTTTTTTTTTTAAGGAGTTTGGCTTTTTATGCAT
>NW_006284003.1:821472-840576 GCF_000327345.1 Myotis davidii
TACACACTATTCGGTAACAATGTAAAACCCCACGCTCTAGAGTTAAACTTCCTCAATTCCAATCCTGGAAACAGCCAGACTAGCTCTGTAGCAAGTTACATAAATTCGCTTTGCTCCATTTTTCTCATCTGTGAAACTAGATATTTATGAGAGTACCGGTTTCATTGGGCAATTCAGAGGATGAGTGAGACTGTACATGTTAAGCCTTTAGCATTAATGCCTGGTGCGCCTTACTTAGTAGTAGTATTATTGGGCAATGTGACCCATACATTAGTCAGGAATGAGTGGGTTAATTAGTTTGTTTCTCTTGGACTTGTGACCTTAGTATATGAATTGTTTTTATTGGCAATTGCTTTTTTTTTAATTGTTGTTGCGATTTAAAAAATAATGGAATTGCTATTGGTTGGAAAGCATGGCTTCCTTTCCCTTTTAGTTTTAATTCGGTGACAGCCAGCAAGTCTCTCCTGATAGATATTCCTACAGACTGCTTCCAAGAGACCATTCCTTGAATGGAAGCTGCACGCCTACACATGATCTTACTGTAGCCTCTAGAAGCTCCCTTCAATGATGTCAACATTTTCCTTTCCTTGTTAGGAAAGACAAGCATTGATTCCTTAGGTGTATTAACTTTCTAAATAGCTTTATTTTTTTAAGTATATTTTATTTATTTTTCACAGAGAGGAAGGGAGAGGGATAGAGAGTTAGAAACATCGATGAGAGAGAAACATCCATCAGCTGCCTCCTGCACACTCCCTACTGGGGATGTGCCCGCAACCAAGGGACATGCCCTTGACCAGAATCAAACCTGAGACCCTTGAGTCTGCAGGCCGATGCTCCATCCACTGAGCCAAACCAGTTAGGGCTAAATAGCTTTGTTTTATAGGAGACACTCAAATGGGCAAGGAATAGAAGTTTTCCCCAGGAAAAGTCATGAGACCTGAACTGAAGGCATGGAGGGACGAAGAAGCCCAAGGCAAGAGTGCAGTGTCTGACCTCTCTTCTCTCTGATAGCCTGTCAGTGGCCACCGGTGCTCCTCTCTCAGGACACTGCATTCTTTCCTCTCGATAAGGAGGCAGCGTCTGCAGTGGATGGGGAGATTGGACGGTCTGAGCTATGCAGCTTTCCAAACTTTATGCAAAGGAGCCCCAGGCAGTCTTTAGAGGACACACCCCAGTTCCTCCCATGGGACAGGAAGCACGGGTTCCAATTCTTTCTGGGCCTCCTCCCTTTGGGGAACCCCCCTCTTCTGCTTTCTCCCCTTACTCCCTGTTCACCAGCTCCCCAGTGTTCCCACACCACCCTGAGATTGTCCAAAATTGCTCTTTCTGCTCAGCATTGCCACCTCCATTGATGCTCACACTATTTCTTGCTCCGAAAGGGTCCTGTCCTCCATGTCGGCACAATGCCCCCTTGAGCGTAGTCTGGATTGTTCGATTTGATGTGAGCAAAGTCATTCATTCACATCAGGACCTGAATAATAGATTTGAGGGTGCCCTGGGAGTGGGGCACTTGCATTTCCCAGGAAGTTATCGCCACGAGTAGTTTTACAACATGATTTCTCCGTGGGTGGATTATATGAAGAAGCTGCTGTGGTGCATGGTCTTTTACTGCAGGATTCAAACATGCAATGGAAACAGATGCGGATGGGGCAGATGCATAACTGGGTTAGGTAGGCAGAGCTGACAGAAGGGAGGGAGGGTAGGGAGAGAAGACTTCACATTAGACAAGGACAGCTGGGGGGTGTTCATCTCACACTACTTCCAAATTATACCCGGAGCCCACAAAGCACCCCGCTGCTCTCCCACCCCCCGGAGTGTGACCCCGGAGGAAATGTGTGGAATCTGCATTGTTCTATGGCTGCATGCTCACGGTGACCTCTGCCCAGTGCCCCACAAGATGGAGAGGAAAAGAGACTTTCCTAAGAGTAGTCACCCTGTCCTGATCTCATACGTTTCTTCCAATTACTCTTTCTCACATTTTTACTATTTCAGAGTGGAATTCCTCTCTTAGTACAAAAATAAAGTGGCTTTACACAATCTATCCAGGGAAATATATACAAGGAGTGAGAGTGATGGAACTTTATCATGGTAAAGCCCAATTAAAACATTTTTAATAAATGGACTTTAATCAGGTTGTAGCCCAATCTCCATGTATACTCCATTTCTTTCTCTAATTTGTGAAAACACAAACACACAAACAACCTAGTGTTTGCAACACTAAACCAAATTATCCAGATACTTACATATTCCCATGTCTTAACTGCCCAATAATTAGTGCCCAGTTTATCACATAGACGACACTGGTTGAATTAAGAAGAATAATTGAGTTTTCTGTCCCAGAAAGAGTTGATTCCTCTTAAATAATATTCCATACAAAACATAGTGTATACTGGAATTTTAAGGAAGTGCAGAAGTGGGAATCCGTGGACATACATTTGGCTCTTCCATTCATTTACTGTGAATTTTTATTTGTGAAATTTTGCTGCAGTTGTTTCATAATCTTGCAAAGTAATCAGTTCCAAATTTGTGTTCAAATTAGATAACAGTAGCATAGAGAGGAATCTCCTGCCCTGTTGGTAAACACAAACACTCTTTTATTACAGAGAGGTGTCCAAAAGAGCATATTATCAAGAAGTCCAGGGTTCAGTCTAAGAGATTTCACTTTATACATTATTGCCAACACAGACGGGGGAAAGGGAGAGGACACCATAGTCTCCTTTGCTTCCTTCATTTGAAAGAAAGTGCATGCACCACAAACCAGAATGTAATCAACCACCTTTAAGGAACTTGAACATTTTAATGTATGAGGAAAAAACAAGAATCACATTCAATTAAGAAAGTAGGAGATAAAACAGAAACATGTAAATGTTACTTATAGGACATAAGAAGGGATTACGATCACAAAACTGTGTAGTGTACATCTATCAATTTTCCATTTTATTTATTCTCACCTGAGGATATTTTTCCATTGATTTTTTTAGAGTGAGTGGAAGAGAGAGGGGAAGACAGAGAGAAACATCGATGTGAGAGAGACATATTGATTGGTTGCCTCCTGCAAGCACCCCAACCGGGGCCAGGGCCGGGGAGAAGCCTGCAACCGCAGTTCCTCCCCTTGACTGGAATCGAACCCGGGATTCTTAAGTCTGTAGACCAATGCTCTATTCACTGAGCCAAACAGGCTGGGGCTGATTTTCCATTTTAGATCTAGCTCCATGACAGTCACCGGGTATTAGCTAACCTTTAATTAGAGAACCAAAGTAAGTGGAATACAGTAGAGGCGAAAGAAATGGTTCTTAAATGCTCTCCACTTTTTCTGACCCATTTGTGGGTGTTTCCCAAGTACTCAATATCTATCTTCAGTTTTTCAAAGAAGTTCTGATTTTTGTCTATTCCGATGTTGCCATCAGTCAGTTACACATGTAACCTTTACGTCCTTGTAAAACGTTGCATAGGAGCAAATTCCTGAAACAGAAAAGACCCAGATTTGATATGTTTTAGGCTTGATATCAGAGGCGCACCACCAAATTCAGAGTACTGGAATGATCTCACCTCCAAGAGAGTAGAAGTCCATTGGGCCTGGTAGAGATCGTATTAATTTCCTCATTGACCTCTTGCCTGGGTAGCCTGAAATCAAAACTGGGCTCTGCTCTAGCTTATGCCCTCTCTGGGAGTCCTTATTAAATTGGGAGTATGCTGCCTGGTGCTAATGACATCCACATGGGCTGCCCCAGGCTCAGGGCTGTACCCTTCTTGTTTTCTGTTTCTGTAGCACTGTTCCCACAGGCTGCCCCTCTGGCGAGACGTCTCGGGGCACGTTCTCTGCACAGCTTAAAGGAGGTTTGTAAGGAGAAATAAGTCTAATTAATAGCACACATTACAAATTGCCAGCGAGCCACCAAGATTTTCCCATAGCAGGGACGAAGGTACGTAATGGAGGCCGATAGAGGGCAGGGAAAGTTTCAATGAGCGGGAAACAGTGCCGTGGGCAGTAATACAGAGTGGACATAGGTAACATTTGTTGAATGGCTACTGAGGTAGGCCCTGGCCTGAGGATTTTACTTTTTTATCTTATTTAATGCTCAGAAGACTCAGCAAAAGGTAAGTACCAGTAATATTCCTGTTTTACCAATGAGAAAATAGAGGTGTGGAGAGATGAGGTGACTTGTTCAAGTAGTGGGGAAAAAGAGATTTACACAGCATCCAACTAGCAGACCTAAGTTGCTTAACATATGTCTTAAAATTCAGTGCCATGAAATCACTTGACTTTTTTTGAATAGTACAGAACTTGAAGATTTTAAGAATTCTCTGAACACAAAATTAGAACTGGAGATTAAAATGACCAGTGGCCTTCTCTGTTTTCTAGGATTTGCATGAAGTGGAATATTTTTGTCATCAATTTCAATTTCCAAATTACAGACCTCATTAAGCTTTGGGGAAGGCAGGCATTCAAAACTCAATATGTCATCATAGTTTCAATTAATTTATCTTCGAGTACTAGTAATAGTTGCTGTTTATTAAGGGTCAGGGACTGTGCTAAATATTTTTCATACATTATTTAATTTAAGTCTCAATAATTTTTTGGTTATAATTACCCCCTCCCCCATTTTGAAGAGAGAGATTCAGAGAAAAGAGAGATCCAGAGATTAAGCTGTTTCCTCCAAAGTCATGCATCCCTGGTGTGGTGGACCCAAGATTGAAGCCAGGTATGCCTGACAACAGAAAGCACAATCATCGCCTTTATGTTATGTCTTTTACATTCAAATAAACCAAATGATAAGTAAAGGGTATTCAAAAGAGTAAAACATTTTTAAAAATTAAAAATTCCATTTATTGGCATAGTAGCACATTAACACCTCCTCAAAGGAGGCTTCCTGGGGTGTAGCTAAGACCTGATCCTTATCGGGCACCAATTATGATACTCACATGGATCCGAGGATGGCCTAAGGGTGCTGTGTTCTTGTGAAAACTGAAACACCCAGGAGTCACAGGGCAGCTAGAAGCCCTGGCCCTGCTATTCATCCTTCATGCCCAGCATTCATTCAGGGGCCAGGGGACCCCAGACGCGAGGCTCAGGCAGCCGGGGCCCATAGCGTTGCAGGTACCTGAGGTTTGGAAGTAGCATCTGTGTTCACCTGGAAACGTTGGTGGTTCGCTGTTGGCCAAGCAGTCTCATTATGATGCAAGTGGGCTTCCAGGCCTCAACAAGTTTGCTTTCACACGGCATGCCCTGAGGGGAAAGGAGTGCTTGGTATGGCCTCATTGTTTGTGCCTGCCGTGCAGGTGCCCGGCTGTGAAACAATGGGTCCCATTGATGGTGGTGCATGGCCCTGCACATGCCAAAGCCAACGCATATCGCTGTGGGCAGGCACGGAAGTCAACAGGGAGGCATAACCAGGTAGGGGTTCAGGATCGAAAATGGCCTCCTTCTCCTGACGGAATTAATCACGGCCACGCTAGCGGGCAGACGACCGGCAATATTTTGAAAGGCCTGTCTGTGAGCTTGGACAGACACTTCAGTTCTGAAGCTCTAATCTCATGGCAGATGCATCTATTTTTAGTGTCTTCCAAAAATAGAGAACCCTTAAGTCTGAATGTAGAAAATTATACCAGTATGCACTTTAGTTTTAAAGAAGAGATCACTGGAGAACTGTCTTTCCTTCAAAAAAGGGAAAACAAATCCTAGAAACTTACTTGGGTTTGTTTGTTTATTTATTTATTTATGTATTTATTTTGGTTTATTGGAAGAAATGTAGATAAGAGAGTGCAATAGATCATGGGACTTTAAAAAGTCATTGCTGTGATTTTCACTGAGGCCCTGCTGAGTGTCTGCTTTCACATGGCTGCGCGTTGTCTTCAGGCCTGATTTTTCTAAGCCAAACTTTCTAAGCAGAGGCCCACAGACATGGGGATTTATACAGAACACTTGGAAGGAACGGGCCAGAGACATGTGTCCCAGTCTGGTCTTGAAACACCATTGAGAGAGAAATCAATTATTTATTCATTCACTGATGAAACATTTATTCATCTCACATAAGCAAGCACTATTCACGTGTTTGATTCTTAGACACGAGTGTTTTGGGCTTCTTGGTTTCCAAGTTGTGGAAGATCATTCACCTTTAAGCCGGGGCCATTTTTATTTTGTCAAATCAGTTGCCAGCACCACTATTTGCAATGAGGAGACAAGAGGCTGCAAAACTGGCTGACTCCTTCCTCGGCCCAGGGCAGGGCTGCTAAGGCCCTTTCGGCATTTCCTGGTTGACTAGCACCTAAGTGCAGCTCCAGTTCAATAGGAATGAACCAGGCAAGTGTGACAAGTGCCCAGCAGAGAGCTGACCTTTGTGGGTGAATTACTAAACCATGTGAGACCTCAGTATTCTCATCTGTAAGATGGGAGCAATAAGACCCGCCTTAAATGGTGGATGTGGGCGATTAACCCCTTCCCCAATAATTATTTTGTTAAAAACGTTTCTTTTTCAGACTAATTTTTTTATTTTGGTTCTATATAGTATTTTTGATGCTGGTTATGAAAACAGTTTGTAATTATTTTTTCTTCCCATTTTTGTGGTTAAGAATAGTATTTCCTCAGAAAGTTTCTAGATGAAATTATTTAGAATGGTACGTATGTAGCTGGTTTTTGAAGGTAAAGTTTTAGACGAGTATACTCGTCGACGACTGAAAAAAGAACATTTTGTGAAAACGTGTATACACGTTTCTGCCGGGGAAGGGGTTAAATAATTCCATCACTTGTCATGGTGCCTGAGACACAACAGAAAGACCAGAGAGGGTGCTGGTGGTTGTGATCAGCTTTGGATATCTTGCTCCTCCGCATCTTTCTATAGCAGCCACGCTGAGAAACCCATCTGGCTGTCTGGTCTCCTGGGAAGATGGGCCTGGTTCTGTTTGTATTGGCTCCCAGAGAGCCTTACCACCTGATGTCGTGCTAAGCCGGCATTGTGGGAAAGTCCGTCTGACCACTGGCTTCCTGCAGTTGGCATTTGGTTACGCTGGGGAAAGGTCCTGGGGGCCAGCATGCCCATCTGGTGTTCAAGGAGGACCCCTGTCACGCAAGCACCCACCTCCCCTCGCTTGGAGCAGAGACGAGCAGCGCAGCGAAGGACCTATGTTCTCAGGAACAAACATTGTACGTTCAACCCAAAAGTTGGGCTTCATTTGAACTGCAGGAGCTGTCCCTGCCCTGGGCCAGCATGGACAAAGACCTTTTCTCCTGCCAGGGTCACAAAGAGTGGGATCCAGGTCACCGCAGAAAAGCTGCACTGTTTCCCCCTTCTCTATAACAGCTTTAACACCTTTGGCCCCAAACACCCTCCGCCACTCCACCCTCCCCACTCCTTACCAACATCACCAGGTTTCTGATGTCGAGAGCGTGAAACCAGAAATCAGCTCACTGCTTTTGACTTACTGGCCTTCCCAGGTTTTGGTTAAATATGATAAGAGCTAAGTGAGTTTTGCTTGGCAGGAGTAAAAAAAAAAGAGGGAAGCAGGTCCTAAGGGGGAGAAAAGAAAGCGAAGTTGGTACATGTTCACTTACCTTGGCCTTACCTGATCTCTGGGCCAGCCCATCCCCTCTGCCCGCACTACTGCGTGCCTCAAAGGTGGGTGCCAGGCAGCTTCTGGCTCTGCCCTCTTCCTGTCCCTTCCTCCTTTTCTTGTCACCATCACGTGTCACTCCTCGCACGTTCTAAAGCAGGAGCGACTGACTAATCATTGGTCCTTGCTCTAATCCGTCCTTTCCACTTTCCCAGGTGTCCCCCCCGTTGGGCTTTGCTTAGTTTCAGGATGGGGGGAACTCTGTGGGGACAAGATTTAAAGACTGGCAAGTGTGGCCTGGAAAGGCAGGGCTTACAGAGCCAGATCAGTTTGGGTCCTCGCCATGTGTGTTTTGGTCCAGTTGCCTAATCGCTTTGAGTTTCAATATCCCCATATGCAGAGTGACGATAATGCAGTTTGGCACCATGTAACAGTAGCAGATACTCCATAAATCATCCCTGTGATTGTTACGATCGGGCTGATCTATGAGAGGCCTGGGAAGGTGGGTGGTGGTATTACCCCAGGTGCCTTTATCTCCCCACTAGTGCTATGTCCTGAGGCTGTTCTGAGGAAATCTGGAAGCCAAAGAAAGACGAGGGAGAAACAAGCAGAGGGAGGGATGGTGCCCTGCGTGGAGTCAATGCCAAGTGGTGACTGGCTTGGGCACTTGTGGCCACAGCGTTTCATTCACCCGAGGAGCCGAGAGGCTCAGTGGACCAAGCCTCGGTGATATGGGCAGAGTTAGCTGCTGTGTGCTGCGCCTGGCGACAGGCTCTGAGGTGTCCCAAGTGTCCTGACCTCCCCAATGACCCCAGCTCCCACAGGCTACCCTGTTCTTTCGGTGCCAGTGGTTCTCCACCCTGGCTGCACACGGGGAGTGGGGCTGGCTAGTTTCTACAGGTCCCCGGTGAGCCTGCTGTGTGCCCAGAGCTGGGAATCACTGTTGGAGACACAGCTGGAGCCTGTCACAGCTTTTTCTGTGGAGGGAGGCTGCTAGGGCTTACCACGCTCCCACATGGATCCCAAATTCTCATGGAAGCTGATGGTCATTATTCCCGCTGCTTAATCTGTGCTCTGCTTTACAACTATTTATTTACTTTAAAATTCATGCACTCCCTAGTCCAAAAGCATAGTCTAATTTGGTATGGTCATCTTCCCAGAGCAATATATTCCTAGCCTTCCAATAAAAAAACAGTGTATGAGTGTGTGTGGGGGGGATCATTGCTTAGTGTTCTGTCTGGAGCCACTGTCAGTGGGTAATTTGGGTGACATTAAACATCCCCGCCTGAGTCAAGGACACGTTCTGGAATGATCGTTCCACTTCTTTGACCTGGGCAGTTAGCTCAGACAGGAAGCCTCCCACGCCGTGATGGACACCTCGTCTCCCAGGAGGCGAAGCTGCTCATTGTGAAAAGGCAGGCAGATGCTTTGTAATTCTGCGCACGGCAAGCCTTGCACACAAACGGTTGACCAAGTTTCTACTTTCACTGCAAAGACGGAGCTGTGGCATCCCCCAATTTTTAGAAAATTTTATTTTATGCGAAAGGGCTACTGTGAAACTTTGCGTCGGCACAGTAAGTATCCAGGCAAACCGAGGTGAGTGACCCCGCGGAGCATCTCTGACCCATCAGTGCAAACACCTGAAAGTCAGGCGGTAGCTGGCTTGTTAGTTACAACAAAGACGCTCACCTGGCCAGGCAAGCGTAGGCTCTACAGTTGACCTTTGAACAACCCCGGGGTTGGGGCGCCGCCCCCACGTGGACAATTCTCAGAGAACGTTTGACTCTACAGTTGGTCCATTGCATCTGCGATTCAACCACTGAGAATCTGCGGCTGGGAATCCACTCTTTTCCATTCACGTTTGGCTGAATCTGCGGATGCAGAACCGAAGGATGCAAACAGCGGACATGTTGGGCGGGGCGGGGCGGGGGGAGACAGCCGCATTTAAGAGGCCCTCGTAGTGCAAACCCGTGTTATTCAAGGGTCAAGTGTACATTGAAACCCACGAGGACAGGAAAAGGTAAGAGAATGCCTTCAATCCGCATCTAAAAGTATCTCACATTTCCATGAGAATTTTAAAAGGAGCCTTCATTCTAAGGTGTTTCAGCTGCTCTTATCCACGCCGTGTGGCTCGGGAAACCAAGGCTCAATGAAATTAAGTCACTTTCTCTGAGCCTGGCAGTTGCTAAAGGACAGAAACAGCATTTAAATCGAGGTTTGCCTCACCCAATTTATGAAAACTCAATCCTGGTATTAGGGTCTATTTTGCTCATTGTTTTGTGTTTTTTTAATTTGTTTGTTTTGGGGTGTGTGTGTGTGTGTGTTTTGGTGTTTCTTCACATAATAATTGCACTTTATCTTCAAAAAGCTCATCAAAATGAAGTAAATTCAGTACGTATTTTGGGCATTGATTTACCTAATATGGGGTTTGAGCGTCAGGCAGTTTTCAGCTGCGCTGGTAGACGTGGTAAGAAAGGCCATCCATTAGGTGTATTTTCCAAGAGAGTTCATCAAATAACAGACCTAATAATAGATAGACTAATATCAGCCTTATTCCAATAGGCCAGGCCTACTTTCACATTAGCATTTTGTTGAGTTGTGATTCAATTCTCCCCCTTGGTGAGCAGGAAAAGCCTTTGCACCAACGAGGTGTGCCGTGGGTGCTTGCGGACAGCGCATGCCTGCTTCCTCCGTCCTGCCCAGGAGATCCAGGTCATTTCCAAATCCCGCCTCTGCTCCTTCTCAGCCGATGACACAGAGCAAGACATGTCTATATGTTTTATAATGGCAGTTTCCTCAGGGGGTGGTTAGTAGCAAAAGAAATAATTCCAGGTAAGTGCCTCCTACGCTACAGGCATGGTTTTCCTACCTCCTCCCTCCCTCCTTCCTTCCTAGCTTCTTGGGCAAATATTAATTTAGCTCCCACTCTGCCCAGGCAATGTGCTAGATGCTGAGGGTTCAACAGTCCATTAGGCAGAGCTGTTTTTCTTTCTGGGAACTTAAGCTCAGTGGGAGGTGGGCTAAAACAAGTAAACAAAGTAACAAGCCTGTGAGAGAAACAGAAGGTGCAGGGACAGACCATCAGGGTAGGGCGCCAACCTTCAAGAGAGCAGCCGGAGTGACTATTATTAATTGCATCATTATAAATAATGTTTAAGTGTCTCTTTTTAAAAAACCTGTTTATTATGGAATTTTCAAATATATGCAGAATTAGAGAGGGATACCTATACCATCACTCAACTAGAACCAGTATCAACTTCTGACTACTCACGGTTGTTGATATTTCTGTTTCCACATCCCCCTGCCACTGGATTATTTTGCCAGAAACATCAAACATGTAAATATGTTAGTACATGTCTCTAAGTGATAAACATAACTAAATGATTTGGATAATCTTACTATTACAGGTGAATCTTTGGGGGGCATTGGGACTGAAACTCTTAGATGCGCTCTTGTCTGCTTTGTGTAATCTCATTCTGGTTTCTTCACTATGCATCATGCCCTCACATTTGGACCTTGCCTGGGCCTCTAGACATTTAAGTGGGTTGATACTTGGAAAGTGCTCAGAAAAGTGTCAACACAGCATAAGCGCTCAATAAGTATTAATTATTAAGGATGAAAAAGTGTGACAGGAATATGAAAATTTGCCACACATTCTTGCTCAAATTCTTTTCAGTATGTAGTATTACCTTTTGATTGCTCCTAGAATTCTATCATTAGATTTTTGCAAAATGTTTTATTTTGTGAGGCGTGGATATAACAAACCCAGGAAAACTTCCGAAGCACAAGCTAACAGTTTATTTTATTAATCTGATTTCTATTAAAATAATTAGAGCAGTGTATCTAGGCATTCAATCTTGATTGACTATCTACTAGGTATTGGGTGCTTGCAAGATTCTGGAGAGCCATATATGAATAAGTTACTGGACTTTTCTCATAGACACACTTAGCAAAGTGAATAAACAACATAAACAACACTACAGAATTAAACAGAGACCTAAATAAAACACATAGGCAATACATTCTCTTGGGCCATTCAATTTGGGCAAGGAAGGGGTGAAGTAGATTCTGGCCTGAGGGAATCTTCTAGAAGGAGTTGGTATTTGAGCTGGGCCTGTAAGAACAGGAAACAAACACTGAGCCATGCAGGGAACAGGGGAAGGGCATTTGAGGTGGTGGTATAGGAAGTGATGTGTGGCAGTGCCCAGGTATTCTGGAAAGACTGAGCTGTCTGGTCACTTCCTCATAGATTCATGAGGTACATGGCGACAGAGGATGGGAAGATACCTTGCAAATAATTTTAAACTCCAAGCAAGGTACGTAAAGGTGTTTCATTGTTTCCTTAGGGCAGTTGTGGCTGTTCTGAAATTCGGAATTCATGCCTAAGGAAACAGTGAGGCACAGAGATGTTGGAGAGCAGAGGAAGCCATAATTAGAAAAATAAACGGAAGGCTTGGCACAATGCATCACCAAAGATTCACTGCCTTGTGGTAGTAACCGCCTCCTCCCCTCCCCACCCCATGAATTTCCCCAGGTGCCACTGCTTTCCACATTAGGATCTTTACATTCTTTGTGGGTTTATGAAGGTGGAGATAGGGGGATTCATGAACTATTTTCAGTATTTCAGTGAGCGCAAGGAAACGAAGCATTGCCTATGAGGTTAAAACCAACCCTCTCATCAAAGCAGCAGGACTCTTGCTGTAGCTACGATTCTTGTACCGGCCTTTGGTCACCAACTTTAGGGCGGAGCTCCCCCTGTCAGAGAGTTTACATGGTCCAGGAGTTATGAGTGTGGCTTTTGGAGGCAGACAGCCTCAAGTTTGAGTCCTGGCTCTGTCACTTATGAGCTATGTGATGTTGGCCAATTTATTTAATCTCCTTAAGCCTCACTTTCCTGGGCTAATAGAATACTATATAGATATAGATAGATATAGATATAGATATAGAAATAGATATAGATATAGATATAGATATAGATATAGATATAGATATAGATATAGATATAGATATAGATATAGCATTATGTAAGCATGAGGCCTGCCTGCTTTAGGGCAGTGATGAGTGCTGCCGGGTAATTCACCATCTTTTACTAGTCTCTGTCCATCAGCATTGTTGGTAAAGAGGGCAAAGGACAAATTCGTTCCTCTTTGGGGCCTCTGAGTCTGCGAGGTAGGCTGCTGCTAGCATTCCCTAGCCATGCTCCTGGCGCTCCAGCTCGCCATGGTGTCAGCCGATCGCTCTGTTTGCGTGCCTCCCAGATCCCAGTTGATCTCCTTCTTTTCACCCTGTGCCTTGCTGAGTGGATTTCCTGAGCCTGGCTGCTTGCCTCTGTCTTGCAAAAGCCAGGGGAAAACATGCTCCCTGCCATTCCCCACCCAGCTCATTAGTCAACTTCAGGACTTCAAAAGACATGCTCTGTTTCAGTTCGCTGTTCTCTATACCTGACACATCCACCAATGTGTTCAGTGCGCACTTCCCACGCTTGTGCGAGGCTGCGGGAGCCCTAATGGAGACCCAGTGGTTTTGTGCTCTTTAGTCTGTGTTGCCTGAGAGCTGATGCAAAGGCTCCGCACCGAGGTGGGAGGAATGGATGTCATTGAATGTTACCATCACATGGCAAGTCTGAAAATGATCTCAGAGTGAGTTGTGTGTCTTCAATGGCCTTTTCATATGCAATAAGCCCCTCTGGAACATGGTCTGAAATCCTTTCATTGACTTGACTCTGAGGAATATAGAATCATTGACAACTCATATCCAGCACTGTTCATTGTGCAGAGCTGGGCAAACATAAACGACTATCTTTGGATTATTGCCCATGGACTTACTGTTCATATACACGTTCCAAAACTTTTAGATCTGGAAAACATAAAAAAACTAAAAAAAAAAAACCCTCAGGAAATTCACCTGAACAAATCTCACCCTTCTTGGGCAGATTTCTGGCAGATAATGCTTCCTGTTACACAGGAAACACTCTTAAGCTCAGCTTCATGAATGCTACTTTGGCTTGCCTACTGTGTATGCTGTAAAATGTTTGGTTGCTAGTAAAGTGAAACAAGAACAGAGTGAATGGAAGATGTTAGAGATCTGGTTTTCTCTCAGTTATATACATGTGGAGACGGACCCTCAGCTGGGATGGCAGTTTCCTGATGCCATCAAAGACTTTGGGTCCCTCCAGCTTTGTGCCCCACCATCTGCGGGCTGTAACCATATCCTCAGGCTCTCCAGGTGGCTGCTGGAATGCCAGCCATCATGTCCATGTTCAGTTCAGGGCAAAAGAAGTGTGTGAAGCCTTGTTGTAAGGTAGTTTCGGAAAGTCCCTGTGATTTCTGCCGACATTCCATCAATCATCATGCTCTCCCCTGATATTCCTTCGCTGTAGGGAGGTTTGATTCATATTGGAATTGGCCCATTTCCTTCTTTACTAAAATCGGTGTTTGTTTTTAAGGAGAAAATAAACAGTCTCTGATACATCTACCTTTAATATTACCTATAACTTTTACTGATTCTTTGGTTAAAAAGTCACAAGGGGAAACTGAAAAAGTTAATCTTGTAATTGTCAACAAATATGAAAATATTCCTAACACAGAAGAGCTAATTAATCACACCCCAATCTATAACAATGCATTTGAAAAGACTTACACAGTGGTTCTCATTTATCCACAGGGGATCCATGCCGAACCCACCAGTGGATTCCTAAAATTGTGGATAGTACTGACACCTGCTATGAAATATGTTTTTCCTATACAGACAGACCTGTTATGAAGTTTAATTCATAAATCATATACAGTAAGAGATTAACAATAATAACTAATAACAAAACAGAACAGTTATAACAGTACACTGTAATAAAAGTTACGTGACTGTGATCTCTCTCTCCCTCTTTCTCTCTGATAACCAATCTGACAACCAAGATAGCAACTAAGTTTCTAACAGGGGGGTACTGTATACAGCAAGCATGTCAAACCTGCCACGGTGAGTTCGACATGCTTGGTATACAGAGTGCATACACCAGACAAAGGCAAGATTCACCCCGTGGGTGGGACTGCATGAGAGTTCATCATGCTACTTCGAATGTGTATAATTTAAAACTTATGAATTATTCCTGGAAATTTTCATGTAATATTTTCAGGCCACTGACTGCAGGTAAAATCGCGGATAAGGGAACACTGGCTGTCTTGTCCTTTCTTTGGTTTCTGCTGTCCCTCTGAGCACTTGTCCTCTTGAACCTCTGATGTCTCATTGAATTCATTTCTTGTCTTATAGTTTTCAGTGGAAGTTTCATGATGTTTTAATCTTGTTAGAAGGAAGAAGGAGCCCTAACCGGTTTGGCTCAGTGGATAGAGCATTGGCCTGCGGACTGAAGGGTCCCAGGTTCGATTCCGGTCAAGGGCATGTACCTTGGTTGCGGGCACATCCTCAGTAGGGAGTGTGCAGGAGGCAGCTGATCGATGTCTCTCTCATCGATATTCTAACTCTCTTGCCCTCTCCCTTCCTCTCTGTAAGAAATCAATAAAATATATGTTTAAAAACAAAGGAAGAAGGACATTTGGATGGGAAGATATTATGCAAACTCTAGGCTCCAAGCACAATGCCCAAAATTGTTTTGTTGTTTTCTGATAATGATTGCAATAAGTTAATTGGCGGAAAGGAAATAAATATTACCACCTGTGATGAAAACTGTAGCATGGTATGGTACAGTGCTTCTAAAATATATTTAATAATAATGTTTCTTTAAATGAAATCATCCTGAGTATGTTAACTGTACAAAAGCGACAAAAGCAGACTTCCTCTGTTTGCAATGGAGCCCTCCCCTCCCTCTCACTCAGTCCCAATCTCCACGGTCCGGGGGCACTTGGATGTAATACCAAGAGCTCCAGAGAGAAAATTTGAAAATCACCCTCTCGCTGGATTTCTGCCTGGGCTCTGCCACTAGCTGGTTCTGACCTTTGGCAAGTTATATTTTTTTGACTGAGCCCCAGGTTTCTGATATCAAAGACAGGAGGGTTGGAACAGATGATCTTAAAAAGTTTACTTAGCCCCATGATTCTAGGCTTCCCTGGCTACCAATGTGTATTGTCAGCTTCTAGTGGCAACTCTTATCTATTCTTTCCCACCAAAATGGCTGGCGGGGGCAGGAGGGGATGGGGAGCCCTGTTATTTGTATTGAGTAGGAAGAGAATTAAAGGTAAAAGTGCATTTCTCTTAAATATTCCCCACCTCTTAGGGAAAAAGCTGAAGGGGAGTAGTAATAGAATTCAAACCACACGGTAGCGTGTACCAGTGAGTTCTATAAGAGGAAGCCAAGGCTAGTGGAACCTGACCATTTCAGAGCACCTTCTTATCTTCAAACCATAATGATAGTTGTTCTTCCATAGTCCATTTCATTGAAATCATACAAGACTCCACAGAGGAGATATTACTACCCTTCTACAGGAGCCTGAACCAGATTTGTCTTGGGCGTGAACTTGCCTATTATCTCATTAATGCTCCCACTGATTGAGTCAAGTCTGGGCCTCAGTACTCGATTAAAAGCTCAGACTCCCAAACCAAAGAAGGCCTTGGGCCTGCCCTCAGGAGCTTGAGTGACTAATGCCCTTAGGTCCAAGATGCTTTTTACTGATATCAGTGGTCCTCCACCTTCCTTATACTTCAGAATTAATCTGAGGGGAGGGGAGTAGTTGAACAAAAGGCAAATGCCCTGATGCCCTTCCCGCTCTAGAGATCTTCATTGGGCAGATCTGGGGGATTGCTGGCATCTGCATTGCAGACCTGCTGCTCAGACCCGGGAACCAGAGCTCTGTGCCTGTCAGAGTTATCGATGTGTGAGCCCGCCTTCCTGACCGGATGGAGGGCTCTTATTGAGTGGGGACTGGGCCTTTTTTGTATTTTGTGTATTTGGCATGTAATAAGTGTTCAAAATTATTTATAGATTGAAAGTTTAAAAAAAAAGGAAGAAAAGAACTGTGTTGCATCAAGGCATGGAATTCACTCACACCATTGAAAAATAGATTGTAAAAGTATCGACCAGAGAAGAAGGGTCCATTTGAAGGGAGGAATCCCCACGAGCATTTCGGGATTCAGAGGAGTGGCCAACACGTAGGGCCTGTCTCGTCCCACCCACATGTATTCCTCTTGTGCTGACTTGTTTTTATCTAAGTACTTAACACCTGCTTGCCCCCGTCCTGCTCGCCAACCCTACTACCGCTAGTGTCAGTTCCTGGGGAGTGAGGATCCGGTCTCCTGCTCACTCTGTTCTCGCTCGCAGTGCATACAACGGCCCCTGGCACGTAATGAAGGGAACGAGAAAAGAATTATGTGGTGGCCTGAGTCACCGCAGCAAAGAGTGAGATCGGAGGGGATACAGGCGAGTCTTGAGGACTGCAGGGCTTGTGAGGCAAAATGCTAAGTTACTCCAACACTTAATTAGCTATTTTTATTAAGTGTCCAAGGCTCCTTCATTTCATGGGTGTTTCACTCCTTTTATCTCAAGAAAGATGGCAGACGTTTGTGTCTTTTGGCTTTGATCACATTATTTCTGGGTTTTGTTACTTAATAAGGCAGAAGTTTAAATTCACATCGTTCTCCCCTGCCTGCTGTTGGGTTAGCGGTACAGTATGGAGTGGTTTTGGCAGTTTTTCCAGTGGAGGAAGGAGAAGGAAACTTCTGTTTGGGAGCTGCAGGGGGAAGGAGGGAGAGCCATTTACCTGTGTCCCTGGGGCTACATCTGCTCCCCAGAAAAGATCTGCCGTGAGATCCTGTCACTCGAGCCGAGCCGGGTGGGGGCTGAGCTCAGGCCCAGGGAGGGGTCTCGCCTTCTGTAGTCAAAGGAGGCCGAGAGGAGAACGGGAAGGTGAGTTCACAGTCATTGCTGTGTTCAAGTCCCGCTCACACTTTACAGGGTGTCCGCCTGAGCAAAAGCCACTCCTGCAGGTCCTCCTTCGAGCGCGCTGGCCCGCCTCTCATTTGAGCCTCATGCCAACAGGATGTGCCTTTGTGTTTTTTCTCTCCAGTCACTCACTGCAGAGATAGCTTGATGGTTTACAGAGCCCGGGAGCACTTGCTCGCTGCACATTTGGATCACTTCAGCCAAAGGCTTGCTGCTGTATTCATTAGCTTCAGAGGAAACATTGCCTTTACTCAAACGGTTTGAAAACCTCCTGTTGAATCCTACGCTTGACTCAAGTGGTATTCATTCAAGAATCAAAATGCCTTTTGTCCATATCAGATAAACGTTGCCATAGCAAGTGTAGTATACACAGGTCTGCTCAGGCCACAACAACCTATAGAAGCCCCCAGACAAAGGAGGACCCGTGTCGCCTTCACAGATGCCCTGGGGTGGCCGTAAATGCTACCCCTTGGCCTGGTGTCCAGCCACATGAAGCACGCACTGGCGAATGGACCCTGGGGCCCACCGATCCCAGGGAGAAGCCTTTATTGTTGGTGGGTTTTATCGAATTTGAATAGCCAGCGGAACATCTGGCTTTAATACGGACAGAAACTGTAGGATTTTGGCTGTTCTCTGGCCTTGCATATTTTCCATCCTCTGTATCAGCGCCTGTTGTCAGCGATTTGATGAAGTTAAATCGACTGCATTTGATTCTTTGAGCACAAGAAGAACGACAGGGTGCATGCTCCCCTCTCGCACCCTTTCGGAACATTCAGAATAAATTTGCAGCCAGTTGGTTTAGGTCAGGAGCCCAAGGATTTAAGGAGAAGGCATGAACCGAGAACCTTCCAAAACCGCCTTTCCGATGAGCATCCCTTTTGCTCAACAATCACAGGGAGCGTCGTTAAGCTGCATGGGTGATGTCACTGAAGCAGGACCGGGAAAAAGGATGGCGAGAGAGGCCCGCCGATGGAAATGAGTGTGCAGGGTCTTTTGATGTCAGCCTGCCCCAGAGGACCTTGTCAATCTCACAGACCCTCTGCCGGTCCAGTGGCCGTCGTCTGGCACAACTGGTAATCACGGCGCAGAAAATGACAGGACCCAAGTGAGGATGGAGATTGAATTCACACCTCATCACATCCCATAAAGGGCAATTTTTCAAGGTCAGCGTTTAGGTGAATGAAAGGAACAGCGTTTGGCAGAGGGCCCTCTGCTTACCCCTCGGCAGGCCATCCGTCCAGCTGCCGCTCTTTGTGTAAAGGGGGCGCTCAGACACACACACAGCCTGCACCCCCCTCCCTCCCACCCCCCAGCCCCAGTGAGTGCATCTGAGCGCTTCCAAGCAGGCTGGTGGGTTGGGGTGCATATTGTATTTGTTAAAAGATGCCCCCATGACGTCTAAGAGGGAAAATGGAAACAGTGATTGTAAATATGTCGGTGATGGGAAAATAGGCTCTGGAAGGACCAAATTATTTTCATCTGGGCGTGAGAGATTTTCATCTGCAATTTACCTAAATGTCAGTGCGGGGCCTGCGCACCAAGTGTGCTCTCGGGGCTGCGGGCTGTTTTCCATGGGGACAGGACTGACTGCCTTCTGGAAAGGAAACATTGAGGTGTTTTGGTCATCGGAGAATTCTGTTGTGTCAGAGCCCATGGGGGTGGGGGTGGGT
>NW_006284003.1:840595-848116 GCF_000327345.1 Myotis davidii
GGAGGTCACCCAGCCCAATTGCTTCAACTTGAGGATGAGGCCCTGGAGGTGCAGAGAGGAGGAGTGAGTTTTCTCAGGCCCAGCAGCTAGTTGGGGCCTGAGGCGGGGCTCTAACACACTGTCCTGACTCCAGCCCAGGGCTCTGCGGATCCCCACACTGCCTCCGAGATGCGGGCAAGCGGCATTGCTCACAGGTCTGTCCTGGCCACTATAATTCTCTGGTTATGTACTTTTAAGACATTTACTAAATACCTGCCACATTCCTGATACTGGTCTGTGTCTTGAGGAACAGGGAGGTACAGATCTAGTATGGGAGATTGTAATCCAAAAGATTCATTATGGCCAGGCCGGTGTGGCTCAGTGGTTGAGCATCGACCTATAAACCAGGAGGTCAAGGTTCGATTCCTGGTCAGGTTGGGGCACATGCCTGGGGTTGCAGGTTTGATCCCCAGTAGGGGGCGTGCAGGAGGCAGCCAATCGATTTTCTCTCATCATTGATATATTTATGGGTCTCGCTCTCTCTTCCTCACTGAAATTAATAAAAATATTTTTAAACAAACAAACAAAAAGATTCATCATGAAGCAGTGATATGATTATTATTCTTATTTTACGGAAGATCAAACTGAGGTCCAGAGAGGTAGATAAAAGGGCCATGTGAGCACTAAAACGGGGGAGATCTTTCCCCACTGGGGACCTGGGAAGGGTTGTGGGAGAGGTGTTTGAGTTGTTTCTTAAAGAAGGTTAGGATGCTGACAGGAAAAGCTAGATGGAAGAAGCATTTTATTGAAAAATAGCATGAGAAATATGGGTTTTGGAAGCTGACACCTACAGAGTTTTGTCTTTTTTTAGTGAAAAGTTCATTTTCTCTCCATGTATTTCTACAAGTTGTAGCCCAAAGAAGTTGAAATTTGTTATGTTTTATATATTGAACCTTATTTCTATGCTTTGAAGGAGAAGCAAAGCATAAATACCCCAAAACATGACCACAATAAAATAGGCTTTGTGTGTATATCAATGAAGAAACTATGCAATTCAAATATAATAGCACAGCAAAACAATAAAAATAAGTTAGAAAATTAGGATGAGGAAAAGAAGGAATTGAAAAATTAGACAAGGTTGGGGCAGTGAAATAATACAAGAGTTGAACAATAGTTTATATGTTTAATTCTTTTAAATATAATTTTATTGATTTCAGAGCGGGAGAGAGAGAGAGAAACATCAATGATGAGAGAGAATCATTGTTCAGCTGCCTCCTGCATGAATGGTACCCTGACTAAGAATCAAACTGTGACCTCCTGGTTTATAGGTCAACGCTAAACCACTGAGCCTTAATGGCTTGGCACAAGTTTAATTCTCAATAATTCTTATTCAAATGAAGCTTTAATTAGAAGAGCAACAGAGAAGAGAGGATTAAGGCTTCCTTCCCAAGCCTAACAACTACTCCAAAACACACACACACACACACACACACACTCACACACTCACACACTCACACACTCTGTCCTCTGTAATTTGTCAGCCTTTGTTAGTATTGTTGCTGTGATTCATTTTTCCAAATTCTGGCACAAAAATAGATAAGTGTAAA
Source organism: Myotis davidii (assembly GCF_000327345.1). Taxonomy (NCBI): domain Eukaryota; kingdom Metazoa; phylum Chordata; class Mammalia; order Chiroptera; family Vespertilionidae; genus Myotis; species Myotis davidii. The sequence goes on from NW_006284003.1 coordinate 842,182, forward strand.
AAGAGTGAACAAATTTATTCCAGAAATAACAGTACCTCTTGTGTGTCCTGTGCTGTGATACAATTAGCATAGTCATCTATAACAGCAGTTCTCAACCTGTGGGTCGTGACCCCTTTGGGGGTCAAACAACCCTTTCATAGGGTGGCCTAAATACATCCTGCATATCAGATATTTACATTACAATTCATAACAGTAGCAAAATTACAGTTATGAAGTAGCAACGAAAATAATTTTATGGTTGGGGGTCACCACAACATGAGGAACTGTATTAAAGGGTCACAGCATTAGGAAGGGTGAGAACCACCGATCTATAATAATAAAAGTGTAATATGCTAATTAGACCGGACAGCCAACAACATTCCAGTCGTCCTTCCAGCCGAAGCACAGGGGCCCAGGCAGAGGCAGTTAGGGGCGATCAGGCAGGCAGGTGACTGGTTAGGGGCAATCAGGTAGCCAGGCGAGTGGTTAGGGGTGATCAGGCAAGGCAGGCAGAGATGGTTAGGGGCAATCAGGCAGGCAGGCGAGCCGTTAGGGGCAATGAGGCAGGCAGGCGAGTGGTTAGGAGCCAGTGGTCCTAAATTGCAGGAGGGATGTCTGACTGCCGGTTTAGGCCTGATCAATGCACCAGGCCTCTAATATTGTAATAAAGTTCATAACTAAAGAGGAGACTAGTCGAGCATTTCTTAAAACTCATAATTCCATAATAAGAGAGTTTGGGCAGTGCTTGGCTGTGGACTGAATGTTTGTGTCCCCCCCGCCCCAAATTCATTATGTCCCCCCACCTTAACCCTCAGTAAAATGATATTAGGAGGTGGGGCCTTTGGGAGATAATTAGGTTTAGTTTAGGGCCTGAGGATGGAGACTCTTGATGGCTTTAGTGCCCTTATAAGCAGAGCCACCAGGCTCTCTCTCTGTTCACCTGAGGACACGGAGAGGGACTGCCTGCAAGCCCGGAGGAGAGTCTGCAAGGAACCCCTTATGCTGGAGCCCCGATCTCAGCCTTCAGGCTCTAGACCTATGGGAAATGAACTATGAGCCACCCAGTCTGTGGCATTTCATTTGGCAGCTTGAGCTGACTAAGATACACCCATGGTTTTGTATTCTCTGTGAGCTCTGTAATTCACATAAAACATTAAAGATTTCTAGCCTTAAAGAGACCTTTTCCACCCAGTATTTCCAAACTCATTCTAGAGAAAAATCTCTTTCTTTTCCTTTCTTTACCACAGCTGTCCGTCATCTCTTGGGACACCAGGGTTATGCGGAATCTACTATATGACTGTCTTTAGACACGTTGATAATCAAAAGAAGGGAGCCTAGAACTGGGATCCAGAGCCTGGAGCTCCATGCCCCGTGAGGTGCGGGAGCATTTTGAACTGCCTTACAGTGCCTGTCTCTCCCTCCCAGCGTTTCCATCTGAAAAGTGGGAATTTGCTCCTGCTCAGTACTTCATAGGGAAACTTAGGAAATAGCATGCCTGTTATCCCTTCATGAAAAGGACCCCTTCATGAAAAGGAGGCATCTTATTTTCTTCATTTGCTTTGGGGGAGTAGATATTTATGTGCAATCATTGCACTGATAGATTGATACTCTTCAGAAAAAGAAAAAAAAGGGAGTTAAATGTTGTTTGCTGCCTATTTGAAAGTGAAACATCTTGGTTATGATTCTTTTTTAAATCAATAAACCAGAGGAAGGGGAAATGAAACTTTATTTACTTATTGAAATTCCTAATTAAGTCCTTAATGGCAGAAACATCTCAGAATGTTCCAAAGTTTCCCTTGGCACGGAGGCCAGTCACTCAGACTTTCTCAAACATTAGGTCAAGATATTGGGTTGGACACCTCAGGAAAACAAACTTCCGTAGGAGGGCCCCGAGGTGGGGAAGCGTGGAGAAAAGGCGCGCCCTGTGCAGTTCTGATAGAGCCCTTCCTGTGGGAGCTGAGATTTGTGGCGGGGGTTGGGGGTTGGGGGAAAGAGGAGACTAAAGTGAAGTTGTGCTTGCAAAAAATTAAAAGAAGTTTTATGTGTGGGTAAAGTTCCTAGGCTACTCCATGTTTTAGCAAATGCTGGCAGTTAGAGACAGCTTCCTGATTTCTGTGTCTCTGTAGGGTACCGCAATTTAATCGAGTTGGTGGCACCAGACGCTGGTACCACAGCCAGCCGTTGTGGGCAGGGGTTCCAAACATATGGCCCGTGCATGGCATCCCCATCCTCATCCCTCCATGACTTATTTTTACGTTGGATGCCAACCTAGAAACGCATGAATCTTGGTGCACGCTGCCAGCCTGTTACCAGCCAGCCCTCCTCGTCCCTTCCCTGCCATATTGTGGGTCCCTGTACCCTCCCAGGCCAGAATCTGCCCTGAGCCCCAAATGATGGCACGTGGGAAGGTGTGTGACGGTGGCACCAGGGGACTGCTTTTTCTGTCTCGAACCAAAAGCCGCCCAGCACACAGCCTGGGTCTCACCGGCCACTGTGTTGGGTTCCCCAGAACAGCTCGCTGCTGGGCTGCTGTGAGAGTCACACAGTGACCTGTAGATCTAAGGGAAAAAACAGATGTCCCAATAAATTTTTGTCAAAACGTAATTACCTCGGGATTAGAAAACCACATGGGGTTGGGGAGGACAGGAACAGATGTATGACTTTCAAATATGCAATCATTATTCTGCAGAAGTTTAAATACTCAAGAGGTTTAAATGATGGCAGCTGAGAGCGGCCCCCACCCCTTCATTTTGGTCCCCTCCTGTCCCTTCAGCCTTGGACCCTTTGGTGGCCTCTCCTTTACACGGATGGTGCTCTGAGCAAGAGGACTGCATGTCGCACAAAAGTATCATCCTGAGTGCTTTTTCCTAAATAAATCTAGGCAAATATGACAGGCTATCTTTCCCCCAGGATCCTAGCCAAGTCTTTTCTTCCTCTCCAGCCGACAAAATATGATAAACTATGAATTTTCCCAGTAACCATAAAAGATTCTTATTTTCAAGATTTGAACTGTTAGGTGCAGGTCAGGGTAGTATATCAAAGAGGAATTCTTGCGGGGAAAATCCTTTTTCTGTTTTCAATTTTTGTCGAGTGGGAGGGGGCGCGGGGTGCTGACTGAAGATTCATTGGGTTATTTGTTAGCTGGCTGTCATAGGCCTCTGAAGGTGAGATGTTAATCTCTCCTAAGTATTCGCCCATAGTGAGGGAGTTGATTGGGTAGGAAATGTGAAACCCCAAGAGGTCCAGGGTTCAAGGAGCTACTGTTGCTTCAGTTCATTGGACTGTGTCCTCATTGGGTAGAGGGTGGGTGAGATGTTGCTAAGTAACTGCTCTCTAGCTTGTCTTCAAAACTACTGTGAGGGGCTAACTGACTCCTTCATGCTCCTGGATTATGGAAATCCTAGTTATGATTTTAAGGCATTTACCTTTATAGAAAATGTTTTCTGCCTGCTAATGTATAAGCTGGTATTCAGAAATCGTTACCAATGGCAAGTGTCTACTAATTGCCAATGTCCCTGCTGAGTGCTTTACAGACATGCTCCCTGATGGTCCTTGAGGTATTATAAAGGAAGCACTGTACTCCAATTTAGAGATGGGGTAACTGAGGTTCCAAAGGTTTAAAAAGTTGCCATGCTAACTAAGCAAGTAAGTGATAGAACTCAAGTTTGAATCCATGCATCAATGTCTACAAAGACTTCATCTATCCATTGATTTGCTGTGTTTTGGGGATTTTACACTTTGCATATAACATAATTGAGTATGTTCTGAAAGTGGTAATAATAAGCCAACAAGAACAACTCATGTCATGCCATCCTTTTCTGCATGAAGAAGGCATTTGTAATAGAGCTGTTTTACTTCCCTTGGCTGATACTGGACTTAGAAGCTAGGCTCATGGTCTCCCAAATTTAGTCCAATTGGCCCAGAGCTAACCATGGATGCCTAGAGGTGAAAGAGTTAAAAAGAAAATCCTTAGCCAGGCAGTAAGCAGAGTGTTGATTCCAGCTGCTTCCAGGGGATGTCTGATGGAAGGAGTCAGTCAGGAAACCACCTCCGGAATGGCATCCTGAGGAATGGGGGTGACTTCCTGATGGTCAGCAGCCTGAAAGCAGCCTTCCTACCTTTAGGTTTGTAAAACTCTAAACTCCGCAGCAGCAGCACGGGGAAGGGGACAATTTGCAGAGAGAGCTAAGAGAAGACTTTTACTTGGAAGAAGTGACACCTTTGGAGGGCCTAGAATGGGTTTGTAAACTAGCAAACTAGAGGAAGTCACAGCAGTTGCCGTTGGAGTGGTTGAGAACTCTGAAATTGGTCAGTAGCCCATATTATAAGAAAGGATGAGTCCAGTAAGAGATATTGACACAGACAAGAGTCAATAGAAGGCAACACACAGATACGACGTTGGAAAAGAGAGAGAGAGAGCCTGAGACAAAGACCTTCTATCTACCGACAAACACGCTTCTTGACCATAGTTAAGTCAGGGTGCTCTGAGTCCTATTTTGGATTAGGACTTGACCTTGGGCTCTCTCTTTGACCTGCTTAGTCTAGCAAAAATCATGCTGAGTCTGTTTAGAGAAAATCTCCCACCCTTGGTATATAATGATCATCCTCGCCTGCCTTCAACAAGAATCACATGGAGTTGCTCTGGTGAGAATGCCCCTTGCCTAGATGTTAATTTTACATCTTGGTAATTTTCCATCCACTGGCGCCTGGCCCCACCACACTGCTTGGCCATAAGTCTCTTTTCTGTATGTTGAGTTCAGTCTCTCTCCCTTGCTGCAAGGCCCTTATTGTAGTAGTCTCTCTCGAGTAAAGTCTTCTTTACTGTCTTTAACAAGTGTCTGAATAATGAATATATTAATTAGTTCCCGGCAATTATAACTTGTATAGGGAAATGGAAAGTAAAAAAAAAAAACAAACACCCACAATTGCAAAACTCAACATGTGTGAAATTTGCCTTCATTCAAACATTAATAGCATATTTCACATCGATGCCTGGATTGTCAGCCTTTTATTGCATTCGGCAATAAAATGCAAAGTACAATGCAAATTGATTGCAAAGTTAAATAAAAAACTTTGCAAATGATGTGGGGTTTCATGAAAATGATATTGAAGAATCACTCTAATCACAACATTTGATTATCGAGCTTCTTTAGCTCAGTTAACATTTGGAGAATAGAAAACCAATAAGGATGGTGATATAGCAGTTATATTGGAAGACAAAGACTTCAGTGTCAAAGGGTTAAGAGAAGCCCTGGGAAAAATTGATGAAACCGTTTAATATTTTTCTATAAACGGCTCTTTTTATGATCATTTCATTAAAGTCAAATGTGAGGGGAAGAAGGCTATATAACAAGCAATCATGTGCTTTTTGTACCCCTAGATTCTAGCACTTGACCCTTTCTTTGTTTTTAAGAATTATCAGATTATGACCTAAACATAAGACAAACTTGTCTTAGTAATTTTATTTTATTTATTTATTTGTTGTTAATCCTCATCCAACAATGTTTTTTCCATTGATTTTTAGAGAGCGAGTGGAAGGGAGAGGGAGAGACACAGAGAGAGAAACATAGATTGGTTGCCTCCTGCATGCACCTTGACCAGGCCCAGGAATCAAACCCATGATCCTTCAGTCTGTTGGCTGATGCTTTATCCACTGAGCCAAACCGACTAGGGCAGTAATTTTAAATTTTGGTCAAATCCTTTCTTTAAGTATATTTACTTTAAGTAAATTTTCTGCTACAAAGTATGCTCACATCATGAGGCATGCCTGTGTATTTTAGTTAACTGGATGTAGTTCTTTCTTTGGTGTGGCATCAGCTCTTATGAACTTATCCTTTTGATTACTTTTATGAAGTGATTTTTCAATAAAAGGACTCTCTCCATTTCTAAAATTGAGAGCACAGCAAATGGAGAAGGGAAAGGAAAAGTACTGAGAAATGTAATGAAGGAAAATTTC
>NW_006284003.1:848195-855482 GCF_000327345.1 Myotis davidii
TGATGGTAGTTTAACAGTCAGTCTGAACACAATGGGTAAATGTCTACCAAATTCAGAGAGAAAGAATCTTTTCAAGCCTGATGCTGTTGCTCAGATTTAAAGTTTACTGCAGACATCCTCAAGCATGAACACATGCAGCAGACATGGCACCCATAAGCCCTTCTTGAAAAAAAATTTATATTAAGATTACTCCAAAAAAGATAAGTGAAAATAAAGACTTTAGTAATATATTGGCTGTGGTAAAAACAGGCAATAAACACTGAGCTCACTTCAATATGAAGCTAAAATGAGATGATCAAGAGAATAGCAATTGCAGAAAGGACAGTTATAAACACTAACCTAGTAAAAAGGACAAAAGAACAAAACGCTGGCCAGTAGAAGTATGGGAGTTGAGGGCAAGTGTAAAGTGCTAAAAACCACTTCCGGTTTCAAAGCAGAGCCAATCGATATTATCTAAAATGGAAATATGTAGTTATAAAAAGGGCCCTAACTTCTTAATAGTTTTAATAATCTCTCCTGTGTATTTCAGAGGACTATCTTAGCAATTAATATTCATGGAGAAGACGTATTTAATCTGGAGGTCTGCAGTTCCTTCGATTTTTAATTTACTATTATGTTTGCAGAAGGTTAACAGATAGTCTAACACCTCTTCCATTGAGAGCCACTCTCTGGTGCATGAGGACATGAAACAATACTCCAGGCCCCTGTCCATTGAGAGGAACATTCTAGGTCCGAGGTCAATCCAACTCCTCTTCACACTGGTGAACTACCTCAAACACTTAGTGACAGAGATTCGGTGGAAGATCAACTGTATCCTGCCTGTTGCTTTTCTCTGCAGTTCCTTCACTGACACCCAGTGAAGTCCAGTTCAGGCCTAGGATACAAACAAGGAGGATTTAATGTGTAAATGGTGCTGCTGGTCCTTTTGCACTTAAGCCAGAGCTATCTGTGAGACTTTTCTAAAAGCTCTTCATGTCTTTTCCAAAAGTAATGTCCATATTACATTTTTTTTTTCTTAGAGGTAAAAAGTTGAGTGGCAAAGGGCACATGTTTGAATAAATCCTTTATTTTAGATTGCTGGAGAAGTTTAAAAGATTTAGACTATCAAGGCAATGTTTTTTTAAAAAACATATGCTCGGCTCACTTTTCCCTTCTAAAATCTTTTCCATAAAGCATGCTCCCCTGCCCCCCAAACATACTCCTAGTTGATTTAATTTGCCAGAGACTAATTTTGGCGCTTCCTGTACATTTGAACTATGTGAAAAGAAAAAAAAAGACAAGACATGCTTTCCCAGTGAGCTTTCTCTCTGGAGGCCTTCAATTCTGGGGCTTTGGGAGTACTTTCTCCCCAGGTTATATATCCCGATGTCATGGTTTCCAACACTACACTCTCTGGGTCCTTATTCACTTAGTTTGGGTAAGAGGGTCCTTTGATTTTCGGGAAGAGTAGGGAGAATGAATGACAGTGGCATTACTGAAATGGCTAAACATTGAAATTAAATCTCGGTGTCCACTGATTACTGGGCACCTTCTATCACTATTTCTTCCTAACAGGTAAGAATCCGTGTATCCTTTTTCATTCACAAGAGCACAGAAAGATCACAGACTTGAACCTGTTTCCTTAAGCCCTCGCTGGAGTTTGGTCTGAGGAGCAAACCTCAGGAAGGGAAAGTTTCCAGAGTATTCGGGATGCAAATGACATTGCTATCTTTGTTCAGGGGAAGTCCAAACAAACGAACAAAAAATTATCAGACAAAGATTTCCTTGGCCACTGCTTAAAAGTGTCTGTTGATACTTTTGAAATCCTAAAAATTGGGTTTGGTGGTGTGAAATAGGTATCATTTTGTAAGGCCTATTGTGTACTTTGTGACCTTTTTACCTGTGAGCTAAAGTTCTCGCTCTAATCCGAGAGCTCTATGTTTAGAGTGACTGCCTTCTTCCAGTCCTACGTATTTGCTTTAGCTTCAGGTACCTGGGTATGGGGAAGATTAAGATACTTGGTCAAAAGAGGTTCCTTAGAGGTCCTGCTTTATGTACTGACTAGAGGCCTAATGCATGAAATTTGTGCAAGAGTAGGCCTTCCCAGTTGCGGCAGCTGCGTGGATCTGTCCCGCAGCCGTGGCAGCTGCCTCCATCCCGCGGCTGCAGCCCCAGCTTCGTCTGGAAGGACATCCGGCCTAATTAGCATATTACCCTTTTATTATTATAGATTTCCTCTTAGCTGATAACCATGGCGCTTTCTGTGTAATACCATCAACATTCCCTAGATGTATATGAAGTTAGGTATTATTAAAACCCTTCATGCTTTTTGTCATGTGAGCTTCAAAGATTTGGTTTCTTTTGAGGTAACAGCAGCATCTTAGATTAATATTAATTTATGAGCCATCAGTCTCCCATATCTTTTTAAAGCATAATATCCAGTTATCGTTTCTCCTTGGGCATTCTGAATGCTTAAAGTTTTATAGGTGCATATTACCTGTTTCATTAAATGGTGTGGTGATTGCCCTATATAGTTTTCTCAGCCATGCTATGTTCAGAAATGAAGAATCTATTACCATGAATAAGAAAATATTAATAAGCACCATGGTTTTAAAACAGGTACTGTGTGATTACAAGATGAGAGGCTGCTGCTATCAACAACAACACAACAAAGCCACAATAGTCCACATATTGTCTTATAGCTCTTTTGCATGCATTGTTTTGACTGAACCTAAACTAAAAAATGCAGAGGCTATTGCTATCACCATTTAACAGATGAGAAAATTGAGGCAGGGTATTGCAAAGTAGAACTGCAAAATGTGCCTTTAGATTAAATTGTTCCCACATTTGCTCTTCATCTTCAGTAAGTTACTTCTTCAAATATAAGCAGTAAGGTAGAATTTTTCTAGTCATGTTTTAGAACCTTTATATTAGGATCAGTTGGTAATTTATTACCCAAATGAAATGAATTCTTGTCCTGAATTTTGAGATTTTGCCTCCTTGTCTTCTCTTCCACATCCCTACCCTCATAGTTGTCCATTCTGCTGGAATGCAAAACTCCAGCATTGGTTTTCCTGAAATGCACATGGTGCCTTCCAAATGGTGTGAGGACTTCTGCTCGGCTCCAGAAGGGAGGAAGGAGGAATGATTATCTGTAGAGCAGCCGTTGATAAAAGAGTCAGAGTGAAGAGCCATCATGAATGTCCCCTAACAAACAAACATTCCATCAACATATCACGATTCGGTAAGAAATGAGACAAAGTAATTTAACTTGATATATGAAGAAGGACACAATAGCATAAATGCTATTTTTTGGTTTTCAGAGAATTTACGTGAGTAGCAGGTTAGACATACTTGATACTCTTTCTTCTATTAGACAGAGTCACTAATAGTCAAATTTAGATGGCATCCCATTTAAAAAGAGATTAATTACAATATAATTAATCAGTATATTTCTGCATTCTCATCAAATAATCTAAATATTTTCCAGTTATCTCACTAACATTTCTTCCAAATGCTCATTTCATCTTTCCCGTTATTTTGGTAACTATATAACACAGGATTTGAAATGTCACAAATAATATTAATATTATGTGCTAGTAGTGAAGGGATATAAAATCTTATTTCTCTCAAAGCTGTCTGTGCACTTCCTGATTACTCTTATAAAGAACCCCCCAATTGGATAAGAGACCTGGTATCCAGACCCAACTTTGTTCTTACCTGACTGTACAATTTTTGTGGGCAATTAATCTTTCTAGGCCTCAGTTTCCTCCTCCATAAAAGGAGAAAGTTCAATTAGATTATCTCTATGGTCTCTCTAGCACCAATTTTTGTTTTTCTTTCAACATTCAGAGAATCTAATGGCAACATCTGGAATTGATTCATGAAGGAAAGCATAATTGTGCTATTTGCCCCTACTCCCTTTAGCCTCAAACTACTATAACTTTTCATAGTCACAGAATATCCCTTCTCAGATGATATCATAAATTCAGAAGATTACCCTGGGCTTCTCTATAACGTTTCTCTAATGGGCTAAAGGAAATTACTGCTGTTGAATTGGCATGCTCGCAAACAACCAATCTGTGAAGTCAATGGACTTCGCACAGTCTAATTTCCTTAAAAGATAGATTTGAGAGAGTCCATAGCCTATTCCCTCTCCCCCTTGGTATAATTTCACTTGGTTAAACAACAAAGGAAATTTGCTTCTTTCTTAATTCTAGATAGAAAAAGAACCTTAAATGTTGTAAAGTGATGGTTTTCTAGGTGGATTGTTTGAAAGTTCATCCTATAATGTGCCCCAAAAAATTCATTTTGACCCATACTGTGACAATTTTCAAACACAAAGTTTCTTTAAAAAATTTTTGGGAATGTTTTCGAGTTTCGAAGTAAGTATATATTCACTGGAAGTTGCCAAGAAATGTCCAGAAAGACACACCTTCTGATATGGGTTTTCCATCAACTGTTTAGAATATTTATAATGGATACAACAAAAGAGTGGTATAAATACATACAAGAACACGGAGCAAAGTGTGCCATATGATATCCACTTAATTACATGAAATGAAAACTAGAAGTGATAACATTAAATCTCTGCACATAGCAGTTGAAACCCCTCTTAAGAAAAAAAGGATTGATGAAAATTCACTAAGAAATAAGGAACGATTTGAGTACTTGGGGCTTTAAAACAATGTCAAAAAGAAAATGTATAAAACAGAGTTTTGTGCCCAGATAATTCTAAATTTAAAATACATCCTGAGTCTATTTTAGAGGCACTAAAAACACATTAAGAAGTCATAAGAAAAAGAATTAGAAATTGTTACTTGAAAAATTATCAAGAAACCTGATGATTATTCACATAAAGTCAAATGAAGATGCACTATTATCAACAGTGCTTTCCTCTGGGTGATAGTATTATGCATTTCTGCAGTATTCTAATTTTATCATAAAAAGCAAATGTTACTCTTGTTATCAAAGGAAAAACCATTAATGAAGAATTCTATAGTAACTTGTCTACTTTACTAACTTTGTGACTTGGGTAAAGGACACATCACACTGCCTTCCCCCAAATTGATCTTATATATAACTATAGTACAATGTCAAAACCAGGAGACTCACATTGGAATAATCTACAGATCTTATTCAGATTTCATCAGTTATATAGGGACTTATTTGTGTGTGTGTTTGAAGTAATTATATGCGTAGCTTGATAAAAATGTATTTTTATAATAAAAATATGAACCAAATTTTAATTTGAGGCTTGTGTAAAATATAATATTGTGTTTCTATCACATCAATTTCTTGTACATGAGTTTCATTTCCAATAATAATTGAATATCTCATAGGTGAAACTTTAAAGTGAGAACAATTAGAGAAGCTATATCAAATTTTTAAAAAATCTGTTTTAAGGTGTCAAAAAAATACCAAGGCAGCCAAGATTTGAGGGTCCCAAATCTTTTAAAGGAGGAAAACACATTGCGGTAAGATGGGTACTTTAGGCAACTTTTCCTCTTTAATTTTTAAGGGGCATGGGCTGCGAAGGAAGGAAGCCAAACACTGAGCATCTGTTAAGAGCGAGAGATGTTGATCAGAGCTTTCAGTCCTCTTTCAGAGCTTGGAAGACAAAAACTGAAATTCAAGGCTGTGAAGACAGCCAGGAACTGAGGTGCCAAGCCTATCAGAAAACAGAAATGGCAAGGAACCAACCAGAACTCTCAGTAGTCTCAAGGTGACATGGAGCTAAAAATTTAAGTTCAGAGTCTGCCAAAGAAGAGAGGTCATGAGTGAATACTTCAGGCTTTCCGCTGGGATACCTGAAGACGTACCTTGTGTTTGATGGGACAAAGGTGCTGTGCCCTACTCTCCCTACTTGAAAGAAATTAAAGGTGCAACCAGGCCTTGTACAGTTTTTAATATGCAATATTTTACATTCAAACAAAAATAAGATTTGCCATGAAACAGGACTACATGAAACCACGAGTAAAAATAGCCAATAAAAATAAATCTAGAGTTGATCCAAACATTTAAGTTATCAGCCACAGAATTTAAAATGACTATGATTAACATGTTTTTTAAAAGATACCAGTATGGATAATTTCACAGTGAAATCAATAAAGAAATGAAACACAAGTTGCAGAAGTAAAAACTGAATAAAGACCTCCTAAGATAGAATTAGCAGCTGATTGGATACAGCTCCTTTTCATTAAAAGGTATCCAAAACAAAGCTCTAAGAAAAAATAATGGCTAATAGAGAAAAAGCATAGACGCATATAAAACATCAGAGATGATGTCTGAAAGTTTTCCCAAATTGTTGAAAGATATCAAACTCCAGCTTTAAGAAGCATTTTATACCTCAAGCAAGATAAATGAAAAGAAAAATCTATCTGGGCACCTTCTCGTAAACCCAATGAAAACCAAAGACAAGGATAAAAATCTTGAAGGCAGCTGATAGAAAAACACACTATCTACAAAGAAGCAACAACAGTAAGTCTGACATTTTGATAGAAAATATGAAGCCAAAAGAATATAAATGTTTAAAGTGCTGGAAGAAAATAACTTCCTACCTAGACTTCTACATCTAGCAAGAATTTATATCAATAGTGAAGGCAAAGTAAAGACATTTCCTGACAACTAAAACCTTTCAGAAACTTGGGCTAGTATTCTCAGACCGAAAGAAATACTAAAGGGTGTTTTTCATAGGGAAAAATGGAAATATAAAAAGTAGAGAAAATAAACAATGGTAAATAGTTGAATAAACTTTAAAATATATTAACTATCTCTACACTAATAAAAGAGAAACATGGTAATTAGTGTCACTCCGCTACCCTTCCCATTGGCTAATACCCCTGTCACTCACAGAGTAGGGACAAGATATGCAAATTAACTGGCAGCCAAGATGGTGGCCGGCAGCCAGGCAGCTTGAAACTAACATGAGGCTTGCTTGCTTCAGTGACGGAGGAAACCAATGTTCCCCGCCTGCCTTGCCGGCCTCTTAGCTTGCAGTTTGAAACATAGTTACAAATATAGAAGCTAAACAAAACCCCAGAAACCTGCTTTCAGCAAGCCAGGATCTCAGAGCTGGAGTTGATACAGTGATTCGATTATAGAACCCAAACAAACCAGATACCTGCTTTAAGCAGCAGAGGCCTCAGAGTTGGAGTCAGAGCTAAAGCTGGCCCAGAATTAAAAAAAAAAAAGAAAAGAAAAGAAGGAGCGGGTGGGAGATTCAGTCACCCCCCGCCTGAAAACAGCCCTCAGCCCCTTACCCAGACTGACCAGGCACCCCAGTGGGGACCCCCACCCTGAATGGCG
>NW_006284003.1:856047-861438 GCF_000327345.1 Myotis davidii
GTGTGTGTGACGGGGTGTGGCACCCCAACCCCCTCCCCCCATGGGCCCTGCTCTGTGTGTGATGGGGTAGAGCCATAACTTTCCCATCAGACCTGCCCTGAGTGTGAGAGTGGCAGCGCACAACCTCCTGATCGGCCCTGCTCTGTGGGTGATAGAGGGTGGAGTCCCAACCCCCTGATTGGCCCTGCTCTGTGCGTGACAGGGGGTGGTGCCCCAACTCACCAATCGGCCCTGCTCTGAGCCTAACCAGAGGCTGCACCTAGGGATTGGGCCTGCCCTCTGCCACCCGGGAGCAGGCCTAAGCCAGCAGGTCGTTATCTCCCGAGGGGTCCCAGACTGCGAGAGGGCACAGGCCGGGCTGAGGGACCCCCTTCTCCCCCCTGAGTGCACTAATTTTTGTGCATCGGGCCTCTAGTCCTATATAATAAAACCCTAGCATGCAAATCGACTGATCGGTGGACCGACCGGTCACCCTATGTGCACTGACCACCAGGGGGCAGACGCTCAATGCAAGAGCTGCCCCCTGGTGGTCACTGTGCTCTCACAAGGGGAGTGCTGCTCAGCCAGAAGCCGGGCTCATGGCTGGCAAGTGCAGTGGTGGTGGTGGGAGCCTCTCTTGCCTCTGCTGCAGGTGGGTGGTAAGTCCCCGGGGACGGACTGCGAGAGGAATGTCTGAGTGCCGGCTTAGGCCTGGTCCCCGGGGGCATTGGGCCTAAGCTGGCAGATGGACATCCCCTGAGGGGTCCCAGAGTGCGAGAGATGGCAGGCTGGGTTGAGGAACACCCTCCCCCCTGAGTGCATGAATTTCACGCACCTGGCCTCTAACATAAAATACATAAGGCTATGTTTGAAATTTAAAATATGTTAAGAGTGAAAATACATGAAACAATAATCAAAACAGGTATGAGGAGGATAAATGTAGTTAAAGTGTTTAAAGACCCATTATTTGGAATAGTATAAAAATACTAATTTATTCTAGAAACCTAAAAATCTAGGTCACACTGTAATTTGTAAGACACTACTGTCCAAAAGAGTGACAGAATATATAACCAAAAATGAAACTGGAATAATAAACTATTCAATCCCAAAGAAGGCAAAAGAAATTAAATATATATATCATCTCATTTAATAAGTTGGGAAACACCTTGAGTACATGACAATAGCAACCCTGTCTCAGAAAATGTGCTTACACTTTGATTTTCTTTTAAAACGTAGTCTTCAGTTCAGAAACCTTTGTTTGGATTTTCTGCCCAGGAAGCTGGAGATAGTCCCTGCTGAGCTCTCTTGGGTAGTGCATGTCTTAGGACAGTGGTCGGCAAACTCATTGGTTAACAGAGCCAAATATCAACAGTACAAAGATTGAAATTTCTTTTGAGAGCCACATTTTTTAAACTGAAACTATATAGGTAGGTACATTGTTATTAACTTAATTAGGGTACTCCTAAGCTGGTCTTTGCTAAAAATGTCCTCAATCTGATTGAGGTACATTCGCTGAGGTCGACCCCTTCCAACTCTCCCACCCACACTCGTCTTGTATACTTGCTTCCTCTATCTCCTTTCCAAAAACCGACTTCTGCGCGTGGGCCATGAAGTTTCAATCCCATTGTATGTGTGTGCTCGCACGTGGTATTTTGTGGACGAGCCACACTCAAGGGGCCAAAGAGCCACATGTGGCTTGCGAACCGTGGTTTGCCAACCACTGTCTTAAGGGTCTTTTCTCCACACCTCTGTGACTTTACCTGTTCAGACCTTTAGCTTGAACCACAGATGCCTTTGAAGCACCTGTTCAATTTCAATTTGGAAAGCAAATACAGGATTATAGTTAGAAATTTTTTTTTCTCAAAAGAGAAATAAATGTACCAAAATCTATGTTATGGTGGAAAGATCACCGAACTCGGGGTCAAAGCTGTCAATTTGTTGTTCTTCTCTTAGTAATCATACAGACTTGGGCCAATGTGTTAACCTCTCTGGACCTCAGGTTGTTTATCCAGGCACAGTGAGAAATATTTGCCCCACCCACCACGTAGGATTGCTAATGACAATGCAATTAAATACCATATGTGCAAGCCATCTGTGAAATGTTGAATGCTACATAAATTTGTTATTATTGTTAGAGTGGGTATTATTATTAGCCACACAATGCCCGATATAACTCGGTACTTGGTTACAACTTGCTTTTGTTGTTTTAGTAACATTCCCAGAGCAAAGAGCTGTAGTTCTGGAGCTCTGTGGGTTCAGGCTGGCACAGTATGTGAAGCTGTTGAAAAATGATGCCTGATAAGTGAAAAGAGGAATGTGAGAAATTTGTGGGCTGCTCACCTCCAGCCCCGATTTATTGTTCCCACCCAGCTCGTTAGTTTCTCTCTGAAGCTGTGACCATTACGTGCCAACACGTAAGAACAGATGACAAGAAATAGGCTTCCTCAAAGTTAAGATGACTGTTCAAAACTGACATACAAAAAAATCCAAAGCAATAATGGTGACAAAGCATATTTCAGCTGGTCTGCAGAACCAGGGTGTGGAGTGTATGTGTGTATGTGTGTGTGTGTGAGTGAGTGTGTGTGTGAGTGTGTCTGTGTGTGTGTCTGTGTGTGTGTGGGGGGGGGATGTTGCAAAGACCTCTTGTCACAGTGAGATGGGCCTGGAGACATTGCCTGCTGTCTTTCTGTGAGTTGAGGTCCAGGGCACCAGCAGAAGGTTCTTTGGCCTGTGTGTCTTCTGCCTCTTTCATGCTGTCCACAGTCTACTGAAGGGTTAGCCAGGAACACCTGATGGAGAATTTGTTCCCTGAAGCTGTTTCTGAAATTCCACAGAGTAAAAATACAACCTGTCCAGGTGGCAGATGAGTTCCTGGGCTTGGGCCCAAGAAAGGTCCATATATTCAGAGAAAGGCCAGACTAGTGCGGTCCCAGGGCAGCATGGGGTTCATGCTGAATGTCTGGGAAATGTCAGTGCTACAGTCTGTGCTTTTAAATTAAATTCTTGGCCTCTTCTGCCTGCCTTTTTTCTTCTTCCCTTCTCTTATGCATTCTTCTTTCCCCTCATCCTTACACATTTTCACTCTTCAGAATCTCCCCATGTTCTTTCCTTTTTTAAATTTCCATTACTTAATAGATACACACACAGCCTTGTGCAAGTGTGTTATCTGCTTTGTGTTGCATTTTTCCTACCTATAAAATGAGAATGAAATACTCACTAGAGGACTGATGGAGATTATTTACCTGTTCGTTCCTTCTCCTCCCTTTTTCTGCCCTCCTCATCTGACCTCCTTTTCCCTTCTTTCATTTTTTCCCCTTTCCATCTCTTCCTGACATTCAAAGCCGCCTCCCACCAGCTTAGCTTTATGCTTTCCGTAAGTCACCTTGGGACATTCCGTTTTCTCAACTAACCACCTTTCCTCTGCTCCTGGGGCAGGGAGTGTGGCTATGACCAGCAAGACTTTCCAAACCAATGATAGGACTTCATTTATCTTTACTCTCATACCGCTGTTGCCGAACCCCAGGCTAGCCCAACTACATCTGGTGGCATTTTCTATCTTTTTCAATGAACATAAATGAAACAGGAGGCTGGTGGGAAATCTTGCAAACCACAAACATTATTTGGCTTGACATTTTCAGCAGAGGTCTTTCCTTTCTGAAAAATAGCCTGACTCTTGACACCAAATCTAAGGGCTGCCCCCTCACAGCTATCTCTCAGGGTCAATTCATCAGAACCACGAAACGTTGACCATTTGCATGTACCATCGGAAAAGCAGGATTGCTTCCATTAAGATGATTCTGATTTTTAGGGAGGTTTTCTCTACCTGGACTAGTATAGTGCTGAATTGGAGAATGTGGCTTTTTGAGTAGAGCTGGTTTAGACCACTCAGCCCTGTTTATTCTGGGCTCCCACCATGGGCCAGGTGCTAAACTGGGGCTCCAAGGTGGACAAGGCATCTATTTTGCTCCCAACAGCTCACAATTTGCTGGAAGAGAAAACAAGTCCATAGGCAATCTTTCTACCTGTACTCAAGGTAAATCAAGGACTTGGGCCGGGGGTTGGGGGTGGGGGAGGGCGCATGAGGGAGAAGGAGGCAAATCTGAGGAGAGATAAGAAACGAGGATACTAGGAAAATATATTCTCCACCCTCTTTTTTTCAAGTAATAGGGAAGGGAGATGTATGGTGCCTTGGCCTCTTTATTAAAGCACTGCTCGGAAATTTTCCTCAGGAGATCACTGTACTCTGAGGCAAGCGTTTAGTGAGATGTTTTGCCATTAGATATAGTAACATCCCATTTATTCCCTTTTCCACTGGGAGAAGTATAGCCAGAAATCACGAACCTCCGTGCCACCCACAGAGACTCTGATATAATTGGTCTGGGATGTAGCCTGGGCTTTGGAATTTTCAAACGCTTCCCAGGGTATTGCAATTCGCAGCCCGGCTGAGGAGCACCGAGTTCAAAGGTGAAGAAATGGAGATGAGTGAAGGACTGTGAGATGTGTCCAGGTGGGCTGGACCAGGCCCTAGAGCAGCAGTTCTCAACCTGTGGGTCGCGACCCCTTTGGCGGTCGAACGACCCTTTCACAGGGGGCGCCTAAGACCATCCTGCATATCAGATATTTACATTACGATTCATAACAGTAGCAACATTACAGTTAGGAAGTAGCAACGAAAATAATTTTATGGTTGGGTCACAACATGAGGAACTGTATTTAAAGGGCCAGAAGGTTGAGAACCACTGCCCTAGAGCTTCCTGAAGACAGAAATATGTTTTTCTTCTAGAATGGTTAGGAGGTCAAGTCCTGAACTTGATGACCAACTACAGGTGGGCTCTCAAGGGACTGCCCGGAGGAGAGTGATGAGCCTGTGAACACCTCAGTACCAAGCCTGAGATGCTGATGGAGGGGAAGCAGCAGAGTCTCAGGAATTCACTGATTGGTGACAACAGGATGAGAGCGGAAATGGTATCATTTATTTAGAGTCTTAAGTTATTTCTGAATCGGCCTACGTGCACTTAAAACACCCCCCTCATTTTTCTCTCAATTTAACTTTTCATTTTCTTTCTCAAGTTGATTGAGATGGGACAGAAAAACAAACACAAAACTCGAAATAAACCACATTGAGAGTTTTATACTTAGCCTGTCCCAACGATGGCTAATCTGAACACAACACCACACAGAAAAGAAGCATGTATTTTAAACTTGAAAAGCGGTTTATTCCGTTTCTTGCTTTTGTTTTTCCATGCATTGTTTTCCACGGAGAGCACAGTGCCATACCACACAGGCACAGGCCGCATTCCCCCGTTTCTACTTAGCCCTTCTAAGAACTGCTCGGCCTGGGAACACAGAACATTGGGGCACGTCCCAGTCCCGTGGAGTTAACCCCTCTGTGCACAGTGGCTCTGCTGGGAG
>NW_006284003.1:861536-862369 GCF_000327345.1 Myotis davidii
ACGTAGGGGTTAACTGCAGTTTGCAATTTCAAAAAAAAAAAAAAATGCCTGATTTGTTGAAAGAGACTCCTGAAGAAGAACATGTGAATCTGAAATGGTTTGCAACATCTGAGAAGGTGGGAGTGCACCCTCGGAGGCCCTCGAAAAATCGGATCGGGGCCCGGAATCAGGAAAGAGACTCTAGTGCGGTTTCTATGACTCTCGTCAACTTATAAGCCTTCCTGTTGAAATCCCTGACAGTACCTTTGACAGCCTGTTATTATCTTACCATAAAATCGGTCCCCAGCCCCCTCGCCCTGCCGCTCCCCCAGTTTCTAAGAAGGGGGTGAACGGTGACCTGTGGGGCGGGTAGGGGGGGGATGGAGAATCCAAACCCAGATTCTCCACCTTCCTGGTAACTCGGCCAGATGGGGATCGAACTCGCATTTCATTTTCGCTGGCGTTGAATTCACAGCAGCAAGAGAACCCCTCCAGGGTTACAGTTGTGTGGCTTATTGCGTCTCTATCCTATAAAACAGAAAACCATCTGGAGAATTCTGCTGTCCGGGCTTTTGTGTGTGTGTGTGTGTGTACCAGGAAGTAGTAAAATGTTTTGAGGTGCTTTTTAAGTCTTTAAGTTACCAAATCAAGATTCCACCTTAAAAATTTTCCATACTGTACGTTGTTGCTTAGCCTGGGGTGCTGACTCCCTGCCAAATATCTATCAGGGAGTGATTTATGGCATATGATACGCTCCCCGGCCCAAGTGGAGACTGGGTCGCTGACACATGAGAGAGGGGGAGGCCTTGCTCCCTCCAAACCATGATGACTGGTTTCTGTTTGGCTTTTCTGGG
>NW_006284003.1:862466-862908 GCF_000327345.1 Myotis davidii
ATGGTATTTCCATTTTTAATGGCGATGTTCTTATAAATAAGTGTGATAAACAGCTCTGAATATGGAGCTTTGGTCATATTTCTGTTTATTTCCCTAGGACAGACATTGAATAATTGACACTGCTAAGTCAAAACTTATAAGTCTATTTTAATAATCTTGCCACATATTTTCATACGGACCTAGAAAGTCTATACTGTGTATTACTACCTCTGCTGTAAGCTAAGTTTGTGTCAATCTCATCCTTATGTTCTTCAGTATGCTGGTGGTTGATGGTGATTTTTTAAACCTTTGCCAATTTAATACATATAATATGATGCAATTAATAATTAATAAAATTAATCATTGTTTTAATTATTAAACACACATAGCATAGTTTTCTCTTGTGTATACAGTCCACTGATTTTGAGCATTTAGTGGCTTGGTTTAGTAAGTTTTCCCCCAA
>NW_006284004.1:0-2835 GCF_000327345.1 Myotis davidii
CTCAGTGTCCTGGTAATCGCTGCAAGCACCTCCGATAGAAAGCCGTCCTCCAGTTCCGAGTTCTGCCTGCTGCCAGACCTTCCAGTCTCTCCCCGCACAAGTCCGGGTCCCCAGAGACTTCCCAGAACTGGAGTTCAGAGCAGTCAGGGGCTTGTGACTCCCTCCCGATTCAAAAAGACAGCCACGTCCTCAGTTGCCAGCCCTTGCCGCGTGTGCCTCCATACCTCTGCACTCCACCTCTGCCCTCTGCACTCCACCTCCACAGCTCCTCTGCGTCTCAGTGTGCTTTTCTCTTTCCTTCAAGTTGCAGAATTTCCACTCAGCCAGCCTTCCTGTAGTTCTGGATGATGTCATTTTGTCTTTTAGTTGTATTTTTGAATTTGTTGTGGGAGGCAGCAATTTCCGGTGTTTACCTATGCCGCCATCTTGGTTTCTTATTATTAGTGTAGATTTTCTATTCTGAACATTACACCCCGCAATTATATTTATAACTGCTTATTTGCACTTCTTAATCCCTTCACCTTTTACAACCATCCTCCCTACCCTCCTCCCATCTGACAACCTTCAATTTATTTTCTCCATCTATGAGTTTGTTTCTGTTTTGTTTGTTCATTTATTTTGTTTTTTAGATACCACATATAAATAAAATCATATGGTATTTGTCTTTTCTCTGTCTGACCTATGTCACTTGGCGTAATACACTCTGTGGCCATCCATTTTGATGTAAATGGTAAGATTTCATTCTTTTTTATGACTGAGTAATATGCCATTATAGGTACGTACCACAACATTTTTATCCCCTTGTCTATTGATGGGCACTTGGGTTGTTTCTATATCTTGGTTATTCTAAATAATGCTGCAATGAACATAAGGGTGGTATATATCTTTTGAGAAAAGTGTTTTGGATTTTTAAACCCACAACACCCTCTCCCATCTGGCAACTGTCAAAATGTTCTCTGTATCTATGAGTTTGTTTCTGTTCTACTTGTTTGTTTATTTTTTTAGATTCCACCAATAAGTGAAATCATTTGGCATTTGTTTTTCTCAGACTTATTTCACTTATCATAATACCCTTTAGGTCCATCCATATTGTTGCAGATGGCAAAATTTAATTCTCTTCAATGACTGAATCATATTCCATTGCATATATATACCACATCTTCTTTATCCATTCATCTATTGATAGACACTTAGGTATATGTATATATATATATACATATATATATACATATATATGTACATATATATATCTTGGCTATTGTAAATAATGCTGCAAGGAACATAGAGAGGGATGCACTTATCTCTTCAAATTAGCATTTTGTGTTTCTTCAGATAAATACCCAGAAGGGGGATTGCTGGGTCATATGGTAATTCAATTTTTGAAGAAAACTCCACACTGTTTTCCATAGTGTCTGCACCATTTGCATTCCCACCAATTGTGGACAAGGGTTCCCCTTTCTCCACACCCTCATCAGTAATTGCTGTTTGTTGATTTATTGATGATAGCCATTCTGACAAGTGTGAGCTAATATCTCACGGTGATTTCAATTTGCATTTCTCTGATGATTAGTGATGTTGAGCATAATTTCATATGTTTATTGGCCATCTATATGTCCTCTCTGGAAAAATGTCTATTCAGGTCCTCTGCCCACTTTTTAAATTAGATTGTTTTTGGTGTTAAGATACATGAGTTCCTTATATATTTTGGTTAACCCCTTATCAGATGTATCATTAGCTAATATCCGCTCCCATTCATTAGGTTGTGTGTTTTCTTTTAAGGAGTTTGGATTTTATTCCAAGTATAATGAAAGACAGTGCAGTTTTAAGTAGAGGAGTGTTTTATAGTTTTTTAAGCAACAGGTAAAATGGAAGTAGAACATAAAAGCTTTTTCAGCAGATTTAAACCAAAGGAATGTTTCATTTAAAGTTAATTTATAGTGAAAGCTCTAAACATATAAACTCCATTTCCATAGTTACTTTGTTACTATGCGATCACTAAAATAATGAATAGTTCCAAGGTTGGTCATGGTATGCAGATGATTTATAAATGACTTTAGTTCTCCTTCTTTCACTCTCATAAAAACACTAGAAGCCCGGTGCATGACATTTGTGCATTGTGGGGGGGATCCCCTCAGCTTGGTCTGCACCCTCTAACAGTCTGGGACCCCTCAGGGGATGTCTGACTGCAGGGATCAGGCCTAAACCAGTAGTCGGACATCCCTCCTATAATCAGAGACCACTGGCTCCTAACCGTACGCCTGCCTGCCTGCCTAATCGCCCGAACCCCTCTGCCTGCCTGCCTGATCACCCTTAACTGCCTCTGCCTCAGCCTCTGCCACCATGGCTTTGTCCAGAAGGTCGCCTGGAATGACATCCAGAAGGTCATACAGCTGTCCGATCTAATTACCGTATTTGCCAGCGTATAAGACGACTGGGCGTATAAGACGACCCCCTAACATTTCCACTCAAAATACAGAGTTTGTTATATACTCGCCGTATAAGACTACCCCCTCTTCCGCACACCTTCCACACACCAAATAAAAGGTAAAACAATATCAGATTTGATTTTAACATTTTAATTTATATTCAAATGCTTATGACATGCAGGAAAACTGTCACAAGGCTGTATGTAATCAAACATATACATAAAACAGTGCAAGTTTATTACCGGTAAACATACCGGTAATTCACTAAAGAAAACACACTCTATAGACTGGTACCGTAGATGCTTCTCAGGAACACAGGCAAGCAGCCCACAACCTAGAGGGACTGTCAATGATAGAAGAAAGATAACAAATAGAGGTAGAGAGCAAGTGCCGGGCAAGTCCCTAGCAA
>NW_006284004.1:3651-16007 GCF_000327345.1 Myotis davidii
ATTTGTTACATAGTTTCTTAAACTGCAGGCTCAGAGGCCTGCAGCCGCAGGCGGGGAACAATGGTTTCCTCCGTCACTGAGGCAAGCAAGCCTCATGTTAGTTTCAGGCTGCCGGCCGCCATCTTGGCTGACAGTTAATTTGCATATCTCACTGATTAGCCAATGAAAAGGGTAGCAGTCGTACACCAATTACCATGTTTCTCTTTTATTAGATAGGATACCCCTAGTGAAGTACTTGGAGCCAATCTAATCTGACTTTTAAAAAAATGAAAAATATGGCTTTTAGTAACTGTCAGGTGCAAGTCATCAGGGCTACAGCTCTTTAGTACCTTCCTTAAAAGCTCATAAAATACTGCCATTAATTATTTACTTGTACCTCAAAGCAAAGTTAAATGTAAACATTCAAAATCAGGTAAAAAATAGAGAAACTATCAGTTTTCCTTAGAACCCAGGTTTCAGTCATTCAGAAATGTATTTTTTATAATGATTGCAATATTAATACCCCTATGTGCCAGGTACTGTGACAGGCCAGACCTTCTTTCTGCCTCCTTGAGATCCAGACTAGCCCCTGAGACATTACCAGGATATGCCCAATAAATATTATAAACACAAGTATGTATAGTTAAAAGAGGCACCTTCCTCCCTCCTAGCTTAAAAGCCAGTAGGAAAATTCACATGAAATTCTCAGGGAAACCAAAAACATGTCCATGTTTTAAACAACTTGCAGGTGACAGTTTTGTGGGGGCGGTTTCTGTAGTGGACATTTTGGTTTTATCCAAATTGAAGGGAAAAGTTCTGAGATTTCTCTGGTCTCAGGGTGATGCCAGACCAGACTTTCTAGGCTAGTTCTGTTTAGTGTGTAGAATCCTTGGCTTAGCCTATATCTTGAATCTGAAGCCAGGCAAATCACTATGCAAACGGCAGTGGCCCAGCCTGAGCACAGCACAATCACCAGAGTTGTCTGTAAAGCTATAGGTGCTCAAGTTCCACCCAAGACCACTAAGAATGGGAAGTAAAAACAGAAAAAAGACTCCCCAAGCACTTCAGATGCACAGCTTTGGTTAAAAATATTATATTACCTAGTCAGATTACTTAAATCACATTAGGATGCACTCACATTAGAACTGCACAGGATGTGCATCCAGCCTAAGGTTAATTTTCTCCACTCCAGGTGACTAAAATAGTCACAAGACTGAATGTACTCTTTCTTTAGTGCTAGTTCACAGACTAAACTTGCTAAGATTGTTCAATTTTCATCCAAGCTTCAAACTGAGGTCATGGCAACCTCCCTTTGAATAAGTATATAGAAAATATTCAAATATTTGACTGTTCATGAAATAGCTTTACTTGAATGTTTCAGGAGACAAAAGAAAACAACAACAACATAAAACAGGGAGGGAAGCTGATTTTTTAAATATACTGTATTGCCTTAAATATGAGGTCATGACCAATAAGGGAAAAGTACATCACACTCAGATTTTGCTGGGTTTAGGACAAAAAGATGGCAGCAGGGGAAGTATGGGTGGTTTAATCCACTGCAATAATAGAAACTGGAAATGAAGGAGTCATTTCTCTTGTGTGACCCATGTATAACAATAAATTATCTGACCATTGATGTTTTTAGATTACTGCACTTTCAGTGGGAGAAAAAAACATTTCCTTGAAATGCCACAATATAATCAACATACTATGTTTCAAATATTGCACATTTTTAATCAGTCCCATTTTCTCAATCTTGCCTGCTTTATATAGTTACAACAACATGCATTCCTCCTGGTTCAACCTTATTTCCCCATAGCAAAGTCAATTCAGAAAGCAATCCCTTCACCAGATAGGCACTAAAGATTAAAAAAAAAAAAAACAATAAAAGGAATAACAAGTACTACAATGTCTTCTATTATCAGACAGCCCCATCATATGATGTCACATAAAAATAGAGAAGAGTATAAAACCTCAAGGAAGACAGCATATGATTAAGTGACGGTGCCTTCAATAACTAGACCTAAATAAATATAGTTCCTCTTACCACAGGTACATTACAAAAACCCCTAAAGGGGATGAAAGAGGTCTTTCTAGTGTTGGGGGATGCCAATTTTTGAAGATATAAGCAAAAGAGGCCTCTGTTAACAGATTTCATTAACGAAAACAAAACTAAAATACTGTCTGCAGCCTAAGCAACTAAACAACAATTATCAAAAATCATAGTGAATCGTTCCGTACTGTATCATAGCATGATAAAAATTATCTAGAATCAATGTTTTTTAAAAATAACAATGTGCGTTGTATGTACACTTTAATTTCTTTTACTATCTCCTGGAAGCTCAAGAAACCAGCACTAATGGATGCAATCAGAACCATGCACAAATCCAAATGTGAAGTCTTGAAATGCCTTAAATGTGCACAGCTCTTCACTCTTTATAACAAATA
This sequence comes from Myotis davidii, assembly GCF_000327345.1. Lineage (NCBI taxonomy): Eukaryota > Metazoa > Chordata > Mammalia > Chiroptera > Vespertilionidae > Myotis > Myotis davidii. The sequence goes on from NW_006284004.1 coordinate 6,079, forward strand.
TTCAGACAGTAAAATATCTTCTTTTAGCCTTCCAGGAACTCCATGAAACACTGCCAACATCCTCATTTTACAAATGATAAAGTTGAAGCACAGAGATGCTAAACATCTTGCCTAAGATCACTATGGATACTAATGTCCCCTTCCAAACTCAGAAAAAAAAAATGTTTCCCTTACACCCAGGTTTACTATACTACCCAGGCTTTTCTAAGTAATGCAGTAAAATCAGGTATTGATAGTGTCATATATGAATGCTGAATGTCATGCCCTCTCCAAGTTCTACAGCAATGCTTTACTCTTACATTCTCATGTAAAAATCTTACGAAATCTAAGGAACCCTTTGCCATAAAAAAGGCACATGTGCAAAAGTTCATAGCAGTGTTATTCATAATAACCAGAGTGGAAACCACCCAAATGTCCATCACTTGATGAATGGATTAAAAAATTGTTATATATCCATAACATGGAATATCATTCAGCCAAAAAAGGAATGGCGTACTGACACAACATGAATAAACCTTGAAAACATTATGCTAAACAGGAAAAAGAAACTAGTCACAAAACACCACATGTTGTATGATTCCACTTGTATGAAATGTCCAGAATAGGCAAATCAATAGAGTCATAAAGTAGTCTAGGGATTCAAGTGGGTGGGGGAGAAATGGGTATTGAATGCTCGTGAGTATGAGGTTTCTTGTCAGAGTGATGAAATTGATTGTGTGATGGCTGCACAGCCATGAATATTCTAAGTCAGTGAATTGTACACTTTAAACAGTGTATGATATGGTATGCCAATTATATATCAATAAATATTCTATTTTTAAAAAAATCCTTTAAAATGCACATACAAGTAATATTTCCCAGGTAATTTTGGAAGGTTTGCTAAAGTCCCTGAGCCCATCTACAGGTGCAGAGGGAGTCAAAACTCAAGGCCAGCAACTCTTGTTCTATAGAACCAAGAATCATCATCCTATTTTCTTTGTTTTACAGTTAATTTTATTTCAGTTTACCCCATCTCAACTACCAATGCATCCTACATTTTAAGATCATTACTTCACCTATTAAATCACATGACCACAGGTTTTTAATATGGATTCATTAAAAACAAATAGTATAGTTTTATAATTACAATTTTTAAAAGCTTTAGAAAGAACTTTTAGTAATTGGGTATTATTTACAAGACATTGTTGGAATTTAAATATGTAAAAGATACATTTTTTTGTCCTCAAGGAGCTTAAAAATCTAAAAGGTAAGATAAGATCAATACACAAATAACAATATACAAAACAGTAGGTGAATTATGCATTTAAAAGGTCAGGGAAGATCAGCAGAGGAAGAATGATTAAAGGAAAGCTTCTTGGCAGAGGTGGACATTTAATTCTGGGTTTGACCTAGAAGAATAGATAGGATTTGAACATGCAGAGGAGTAGAAAGACTTTCAGATGAGAGTAGAAGCCTACCTATATGGTAGGCCATCAGAAGCCAAAGAGAACTGCTGAGTTGGGCAGTTACCTAATCAAAGTGGGTTATTAATAAGGTTGATTGCTCCGTAATGTGTGGATGCATGTGGAAAAGAAAAAAACTGGATCAGGGAAACAAATTAGGAGCCTATTACAATAGTATTAAGAAAAGGTTACTAGTCTGATTTAGGGAGTGATGTCCTGACTCAGTAGTCATTTTAAAATATCAAAGCATCCACCAAAAAGTTAATTTTTAGACATGCATTACATACTCATTTAAAGTTCTGCCAATATAGAAGCCAGCTATAGTTCCATCATGGTGCATATGTCCCTTGAGTAACCCATCTACAACATAAGTTTTGAGATTTCAAAGTAGCATTTAACATGAAGTTTTTGCTACCTTAGTTTGTGAGATTAGGAAGAGCACCAAAGGCTCCTTTAGGCCCCCTTTCCTCCATTAATTATACAGGAAACAGTCGATATTCTAAAAGTTTACAATAAAACAATCCTTATAAGTACCACGCGCTAACCGATTGTGCCACTGGAGCTCCAGTTTACAATAAAATAATCCTTATAAGAGTTGGATGACAAGCTTGCACGTGACCAAGTAAACCTCAACTCCAAGACTAAAAGACCTTAGACAAAGTGGTATCTGTAATAGCAAATCCCAAAGGGACAGATGACCTGTTGAGCACAACAGAATTCCCTTGAAATGGCTTTATTTCTATTGTGAGCCTGAGGTGATTGCAGGTAGAGTATAACCTTAAGTAGTTTTATAGATTTACCACGTAGATAGGCACCGGACAAATAGCATAGGCGCGTTTACCTGCCTGGAACGGATTCTTCATTGCTCAGAAGAGATAAAAAGAAAGCAGGAGGCTACCTACAAGGTTTCCTTCCTCGGGAAACACAAAGCGAGGTCAAACACTGGGACTAGGAAAAAGAGGGTAGGAGTGACCAGAGCCCTTCAAAGAAAAAGCCCTGCCCAGATCTCCACAAGCCAGTTTCCCCAGGCCCATAAAATTAACCCTGAGCCCTTTGACTTCTAATTCCCGCCCACCTCCAGACAGACCCTCCAACTCCCTCTCCCCTTCAGTTCTTGGCTCACTTGTCTCGGATGATGGTCTGCAGCTCCCGGATCTGCTCATTCATGGGTAGCAGCTTAAGCTGAGCCCCAATCTGCCAGGAGAGTTGGCTGTCCCTTAGGAAGGAGTCCCCGGCCGATGCGACATAGTTGCCACTGCCATGGTTGTGCTCCTGGCTGAGGCTGGCGCTGCTGCAGGCCTGAGGGCTCCCCTCCCCCAATACACTAGAATGGGCGTGACTGGTGAGGAGAGTCGGTTTGGCCTTGGAGGTGCTGTTTCCCCCCACATAATCTGGGGTCGGGTCGCCAGGTCGCAGCGCCTCGGGGCTTGGGGTAGAGGCAGAGTTTACTTGTTGGTTGTGACAGGGCATGGAGTCCGGACTCCGTAACTCCGTGGCCATACACCGACCCCGGGCTGTCCCCGCCGCTACCAACCCCTAAGGATAAAGGAGAACGGGGAGAAAGGGTGCGTGCTCACGTGCTCGCCTGATAGCCCCCGCCTCCTAGGAATTTATAGCCTCTTAGCCCTCTCACCCCTTGGACTTCCTCTGGTTCCCTTTGGCCTCACCCTTTCCCAGCCCCGCCCACCAGATGTACAGACTGCTAGACACTCTATTGGCTTCTCTCCCTGCCACTCTGCAGTAGCACGCTGTTTGTTAACCCTTTGAGTCACTCCAGTGGTGTGAGTTTCCACATCTAGACAGGCAGATCAGTTGAGGCTAAGGATGCTTAGTTGCAGGGTCTTTCGGGAGCCCCTGGGGATTCTGCATGCAGAACTTTGGGTGAGTTTTAGAGCTAGGAAAAACTAAGGGGGTGATAAAATGATGACACACCCCCTGAAGGCCCATGTTTTCAGACTTTGTTTCTTGGCAGAGAGCTTATACTTCAATAACTACATCTTCAGTTAGCTTCTCTATGTGACGGAAAAGACCAAAGTTTTGCCACCCTGAAGCTGCTTTGGGGGATATTGAGTTTAAGCTGTTTATTAAAAAAATAAGACTCAGAAAGAACCTACTGAAGAAATTCAGAGAACCTGATTCAAGAAGTAGAATTCAGGGTGTTCCCTTTAACCTAATTTGAATTAAGTGTGATAAACAAGAGAGCTTCAGGCAGGGACCTGTTAGCTAGATACCCCCTGTGTCCCAATGTTTCTGAGTTACCTAGCAAGGATGCTTTGCCATATGTATTCTTCTCTTCCTCAGCTACCTGTAAATCCCCCATTTTCACTTCTGAAATCTAATGTCCTGTTCCTCCCCTTTTCTCATTTGTTCAAAATGTCTTATATACCTAATGTTGCCCCACTGTCTTTGGAAATTTTATGGATTTATCTATGTGAATTCCCCATGTGCATGTATTAAACTTTGATTTTCTCCTGTCAATCTGTCTCTGTTCACTTGGTTATTAGCCCAGCCAGAAGAACTTGGAAGGTGGTATGAAAAGTATTAATATATTTTAGCCCCCACTTAACCAAACGAGGAAGTAAAAATATGCCTAGAAGACTGCCCAAGAACCTGCCCTCTACTAGACTGTTCAACCAGTTTAAGCTTCCCAAGTGTGATTGACTGCGTTTTTCCTTATCTATATTGGTTGGACCCTACACTGTACAATTACCATGGGGATTCTGATAGCATTTTAGATCCACTACTGGGGCAGGATAGTAAGAAGCCAGGAAAATTCCTTGATAATGGGGAAACTGAGACAGCTGATTAAAAATGGCCTCATCCAGCACCCTGACTCACCTGCCCCCTTCTCCCTTGCATGACCACTCCCTTAAGCCTCAAGCCCTCAGGACAATAAGGTTCTGAAAAGCCTCAGGTCTGGTTGACAACAGAGACAGAATTTTGGTCCAACTAGAGATAACATCTAGGCCTCAGTTATGTTTCAGCTCCAGGCCCAGAAAAGCAGCAAAACCAGAAGCAACAACATGACCCAGCTGCAACAACTAATGATCTCCTATCTTAGCACAATCCTGAAAGTATACATATGGGAAGCTGATTAATATTCTATTGAGACCCTCTGCTTGGACCTGAAATTCCTGCCTGTACTAAACAGATAAAACCCTTTAAGAGAAAGGACCCAGTGGACACACTCTCTTTCTCTATGGCATGCTTGTGACTCCCTCCATTCTTTTCTAAGGTGTGTAGCTTTGCTTTCTTTCTCCTAAGCCTTAAAAGTTGCCAGGAGACTTGCAACCAGAGGAGTAGTAGGCAGCAGCAACTCTTCCAGGGCTAAGCACCTGAATCTGTCTCCAAGGGCCCTTCTTTTGTCTCTGTAACTTGTTTCCTGCATCCATGCTACAACCCAGCTGGCTCATTTCTGCCTCTATGACTTTCTTTCTAAAAGTCTAAATAAACTTCTTGCACTAAACTTGTTGGCTATGAATTCTTTCTTTACTGATGTCTAACCATCACTAACACTACCACTTGGGTGTTTTTTAAATGCTTGAAGAGACACATTTAGTGTGTGGAATCAGTATAAATACTTGAAGTAAGAATGGCTACAGCAGTACTTTTCAACATCAGTGTGTATTACAATTGTAAAGCTTGCTAAAAAGCAGGTTCTCATGGACTACTGTTGAGATTCTGTTTTGGTAAATCTGAGATAGAACCCAAGAATCTTTATCCTTAACAACTAATCCAGCCAATTGATTTTTTTACATGGTACTCTTTGTTGAACAGTGACTTATAGGCTCCATTTTTAAAGAGCTACAAGTCAGAAACCTGACAATTTTGCTAAAAAATTATTGAGCAGCATTTAAAAAATCCCTTCCCCATCTACTAGTATGTGAGATGCTTTAACAATTTGACCCCTAAATATTCTTCCAATTTAGAAATTCTAAAATTCTATTTGCCTTGCAAACAGCCAATTCTTAAAATGTCCTATTCCACACAGGAGCATGAGCAACAGATGCAGAGATTCAGAGAAATATAATAACAGATAACAGGAATACCTAGGTCTTTGGTGGGAATTGATCCATTTTATATTTGTTTAATGTTTTGGTATTAATATTATTTTTATCCCTTTATCTCCAATTGTCTCTAGTGTTTGTCTGACCCTTTAGGTCAGTACACTATTAGCTGTAATTATACAGAGTTTAAATTTTATTGGATGATAGGAATTGCAGCCTAAAATTATAATGTGACTGACTTTTGAAGATCTATGCATCTTTTCACCCAGCACAGAATTAAATTCAAAGGAACTATTTTTACTCTTACAGAAAACACCCATGCATACATTTCCTTATATTAACCAATAATCATTAGCAAATCTATCTAGTCAGATTAAGAATTTAAGATGCTATTAAAGCAAAATTCACTAAGGATTAATCATAACACCTTAAATATAGTGGTTTATAATTTACAAAGAACTTCTATACACTTTCTCATTTAATTCCCCAAAAAAGCTTGAGGATAACCAATCCTACTTTATAGATGACATTTGCATAATTATTCTCCCTAAAGTGATTGTCCAAGGCCACCCATCCAAAAAGAAAAACAAGACAGTAACCTCAGTGTTTTGACTTTAAATTCAGTCTTATTTACACACAGCTACATATTCAAAAAATCAGTAAGTTCTCTCATTTATATCACAATTTTGATGTATTCCAGCTTGCTTTCTAGAGATTTTTTGTTTTCTTTCTGTGTTTCCTCGTTACTGTGGTTATTTCTGATATTTGCTGGTCTCCTCTGTCTAGGCATCTATGTATTGACCTTTCTCTAACAGCTTTCTCTGAAGAGGTCTTTCTACCGTTTTCCAGTAGGTGGTGCTGAATCACAAGATTTTTACATCTGTTACCTCCCTGAGCTGACTTCCTTGGCTTTCATCACATAGTACAGCCACACTGCTTGGAGGTGGGGGTCTGTTTTGCCCTCACTTTAATGGCAACCTTGAAACTCTCTAAGGTCCCCCCACATACCACACCTGGGGATCAATGACAGAGGGAAACAGCAATTCTGTGGGAAGCACCCTATTGTCTTCACTAGCAGAGAGGTGTGGACAAGGAGCCTGGAATGCTGGTGACCCTTCAGCCCTGGCAAAGGTCAGAGCTATGCACCAACTGTTTAGTCGAGACAATGGTAGCTGAAGCAACTTCCGGACCAGATAGTAATGTAAATCCTTACTGATAAGATAGTCTGTCTGTTACTGGAAATAGCCTGCCTAAGGGCTATCAGTGTATCTCAAACTGAATAAAAGGGTGGCAAGGCCTGAGAACAAGCAGTCCTTCCTCTTGCATTGGGCTCTCACCTGGCCCCCCAATTTCCAAATTATTATTTCTTGTCTCATCTCTGTCATTTGCACACAGCCCCTCTACCAGAAACTGAATCCTGAACCACGCAGGACGTGGGTGATTCACACAATTCTACTGCAACAGCTATTGGTTTGCAGATAATGTGCTCCCCTACCTTACACCAAGGATAACTGGAGGTGAGTTTTGGGAGTCTAATGGGCATCAGGACTCTGTGGCTCCATGTCTTTGGAGCACAGGCCACCTGACAGCAGATAGCCAGGCAGAACGCCTACACTGTGCCCTTGCTCAGGTGTCTCAGCTGGCTCAGTCACAGTTTACACTGCTCACCCTGCTGAAGAGCCAACAGAGGCTCTGTATTCCTCCTGGCCCATGGAAGTGCATGCTACCACCAGTTTCCTCCCCTCGTTGGTTGATTCAGAGAGGGAAATCACTTTGGCCAGAGTCCCACTGCCTCAACCATAGACTACAAGACACCTGACCCCCACTGTCACAGGCTCCGGGACCCTCATAATGAGTTGCAGAGTGACATGACTCCAGCAAGAGTCACACAACACTGGCCAAAGTCACAGTCCCTGAGCCTCAGGCCCCGAGACTATTTCTCCCAGGCTGTGGACTCTGGGCACCCACAGTGAGCACATACCAGTGAGGCCTCAGGCAAACCTTCCCAAAAGATATGGAATCATGATCAAATCCAAATCAACTTGTACAATGAAGCCGGGGGTGAGTCACATTGCCAATCCATGATGAGATTTCATCCATGAATAAGAAACTAACATTAAAGACCCAACTACATCAAAAGAACCCAAATAGCTCAAGTAGAGAGCTCAGCTAGATCACCAAACCCAGGAGACCTGAGAGACTGCACCACTGGGTCCCCAAAATCAACAACTACATAGCACCACCCCCGAAAGAACCTGGATAGCAGTTGGATCTAAGACATAGAAACAATTAAAATGGTACAGCAAAAAATGGGGAGACAAAATACAATCCCCAAAGGAAAGAAAAAGCGAAATCACCAGAACGGGAATTAAATGAAATGAGGCAAGAAACATGTCAGAGAAATAATTTAGATAATGGTTATAAGGATGCTCAAAAAGCTGGATGAAAAGTACACAAAACTCAATGGGAATTATACGGAGCTGAATGAGAATGTCACCAACATGAAAAGGAACCAAGAGTAAGTGAAGCATGACCTATCTCCAATGAAGAAAACAATAGAAGGCTTAAACAGTAGACTAGAAGAGGCTGAGGACTGCATCAGTGAATTAGAAGACAAGGTAGGAAAAACCACACAGACACAAGAGAAACTGGGGGGAAAAAAACTTAAAAAGCAGGAGGAGAGCCTACAAGAGCTTTGGGACAACACAAAATGAAACAACATCTGCATAATAGGGATACCAGAAGTAGAGGAAACAGAGCAAGGAATAGAAAACCATTTTGAAGAAATAATGACAGAAAACTTTCTTGATGTTGGCAAGAAAAACCCCCACAAAAGTCCAAGAAGCACTTAGAATCCCAAACAAGATGAACCCCAAAAGACCAACACCAAGACACATCATAATTAAACTGGCAAAATCAATGACAAAGAATTTTAAAGGCTGCCAGAGAGAGACAGAAAGTTACCTACAAGGAATCACCCATAAGAATATCAACTGAGAGATTCAAGATGGCTGCCAATGGGACGGCAGGCTGCAAGTTAGTGTGTGAGTGAGAGAATGAAAGGAGAGTGCATGGATATGTCTATATTTGTGATTGAGGGACAGCTATATTCCAAGGAATTGTTGGGGACTGCTGGATGGGGCTCCTTGGCCAGGATGCCTCTAATGCTGCTGAAATCTCTCCCGGAGTGGCCAGCTCTGCTGCAGAGACCATGCTATCTTGAAGGGGACAGAGTGGAAGTGATCTGAAGTCCAGCCTTACCTTCAACTGGGGAGACCTAGGACCCTACAACCACAACCCCCAGGGACAAGCTGCCTCAGCTGCGAACCCAGGAACACTAAGACTCCAGCCTCTCCAACTGCAGGTGCCTAGAAAGTCTGTCCAGGAGACAAAGAGGCGTGAATATGCGGATGAGCCCTGTACCTTCTCACAGGCAGATAGAAGGAAGAGCTGAATCGAGTACATCCACCCGGTATTGGTGAATTAAACACAGCTGGTGAGGCAATCTGTGGATGGAAAGGTCAGATATTGCCTAGGGAAAGGTGAGATCTGGGATCCAGGCTGGAGGGAGAAACACACACACAACACACATAAAATGTGCACAGTGGGGAATAGAGTCACAGAGGAAGACTGCACTCCACAAAATCTTTGGCTGTTGGGGTCAGTGTAGCCCTCGAATGTGGAAGGGGGTCCACAGGGCTGCTGGCAGAGGGAGACTATAGAAATTAACCCTCAGGAAGGCTGGGCCCAGAAAGGCAGCCTGAAGTTTTACCAGTATACCAGCTGTGGAGTGCCAGGAGAAAAAGACATGAGTCTGCGCACTTCCTGTGGCTTTTTTTTGTCATTTTCTTTTTAAATCCTTGCTTTTGATTGCTAAGTCCAGTACATAGGACAGTGATGGTGAACCTTTTGAGCTCGGCGTGTCAAAATTTTGAAAAACCCTAACTTAACTCTGGCGCCGTGTCACATATAGAAATATTCATAAATTTTTTTTTGATATTTGCAACCATAGTAAAAAAAATTTTATATTTTTGATATTTATTTTATATATTTAAATGCCATTTAACAAAGAAAAATCAACCAAAAAATGTGTATAAAATACAAAAACAGAAAAACAATGTACGTTTAGGAAAAAATAATAATAAAAACAATGATAATCAAATGGTACAAAAACTAGAAATTAGTGACTTTTTTGGTGCTGAAGTTTGTCTGCTAATTCTTCGATTGCAGGTTCATACTTGGTTCACTTCAAGGCCAAGCAAGTGCCACTAACTTCATCTGTTAGCCAGTTTCTTTTGTTCATTTTAATATTATTTTTTAATTGTTTTATTGCTTAAAGTATTACAAAGGGTGTTACATATGTGTCCTTTTTTCCCCCCGCCCTTGACAATCCCCTGGCCTCCCCTACCCCCAGTGTCTTATGTCCACCGGTTATGCCTATATGCATGCGTACAAGTCCTTCTCTCAGTGGCAGCCACCA
>NW_006284004.1:17410-17817 GCF_000327345.1 Myotis davidii
TTTAGAATTACATTATTGATCATGAGTAACGTGAGTAATAATATTACTCGAATGATGCCCAACTCTGGCCATTGCGAGAGACAAATATTTATCTGAATTATGCATAATTTGAATTATGCAACTTTTTGTCTCTGTAGAAGCGTGTCACCCAAAAATGAGTTCACATGTCACCTCTGACACGCATGTCATAGGTTCGCCATCACTGACATAGGATCTTCCAATTAAAAAACACTCACCGAGACTGCAGGGAAAAGCTGTTTTTGTGGAACCTGGGGATCAGAGTGGGGAGAGATGAACAGAAAACCAGATCGAGGGCAGTCTATCCGCCCAACCCAGTATTTAGTGCTGCAGGAAAAGCAGTCTAAACACTGGGGAGGGGAGGGGCCTTTTAGCACCAGATATCAATA
>NW_006284004.1:19395-20760 GCF_000327345.1 Myotis davidii
GATCAACAAAACCAAGCGTTGGTTCTTTGAAATGATAGACAAGATTGATGAACGTCTAGCCAGGCTCATCAAGCAGCAAAAAGAGAGGACCCAAATAAACAAAATCAGAAATGAAAGAGGTGAAATAACAACCAATCCCACAAAAATACAAACAATTATGAAAAAATACTATGAACAACTCTATTCCAACAAAAATGACAACCTAGACGAAATGGACATATTCTTTAAAAAAAAATAGAAACTCCCAAAAATCAACCAGGAAGAATCAAAAAACCTGAATAGGACAATAACTACCGAAGAAATTGAAATAGCGATAAAACAATCTTCCAGCAAACAAAAGCCCTGGTCGGGCGGCTTTACAGGGGAGTTCTACCAAGCATCCAAAGAAGGACTACAACCTATCCTCCTCAGACTATTCCAAAAAAATTCAAGAGGAAGGAACACTTCCAAGCTCTTTCTATGAATCCAGCATTGCCCTAATCCCCAAACCAGAGAAAGACACCACAAAAAAAGAAAACTACAGGCCAATATTTTTGATGAATGTACATGCTAAAATACTCAACAAAATTCTAGCAAATCAAATACAACATTACATTACAAAGATCATACACCATGACCAAGTGGGATTTATTCCAGGGATGCAAGGATGATACAATAACCACGAATCAATAAATGTGATACATCACATAAACAAACTGAGAGACAAAAATGACATAATCACATCAATTGATGCAGAAAAAGCATTTGACAAAATCCAACACCCTTTCTTTATAAAAACTCTCAGCAAAGTGGGAAAAGAGGGGTCATACCTCAACATAATAAAAGCACTATATGACAAATGTATAGCCAACATCATATTCAATGGGCAAAAACTAAACCCATTTCCCCTAAGAACAGAAACAAGACAAGGATGCCCACTTTCACCACTCCTATTCGACATAGTAATAGAAGTACTAGCCATAGTGATCGGACAAGAAGAACAAATAAAAAGCATCCAAATTGGAAAAGAAGGAGTAAAATTGTCCTTATCTGAAGATGACATGATACTATACATAGAAAACCCCAAAGACTCCATCAAAAAACTACTAGACCTAATAAATGAATTTGGCAAATGTAGCAGGATACAAAATTAACAAGAGAAATCTATGGCCTTTTTATGCACCATTAATGAACTCACAGAAAGATAAATGAAAAAAAACAACCCCATTTACAATAGCACCCCAAAAAATTAAGATACTTAAGAATAAACTTAACTAAGGTGGTAAAAAACCTGTACTCAGAAAACTATAGGGCATTGAAAAAAGAGATAGAGGAAGACATAAACAGAGGGAAGAACAAACTATGTTCATGGATTGGTAGAATCAA
>NW_006284004.1:21951-22918 GCF_000327345.1 Myotis davidii
AGTCACCAAATGAGCAGAGAAAAATAGGTACAGAGGCAGAGCAACATCGAACAGACTGTCAAACTACAGTGGGAAGGCTGGGGAGGATTGGGGGATGGAGGGGGCTAAGAGATCAACCAAAGGACTTGTATGCATGCATGTAAGCATAACCAATGGATACAAGACACTGGGGGCGGGTATGAGGGCATGTGCTAGGGGGTAGGGGAGGCTGGGGGAAGGTCAATGGGGGAAAAAAGGGAGACATATGTACTACTATTTATAATACTTTAAACAATAAAATAAAATTTTAAAAAGTTAATGCATTATTATCTATATTGCCTATGCTGTACTTTACTGCTAAATTGTACTTCTTAATACCTACACCTTTTTTTCAAGCATCCCCCCAACCCCCTGTCATCTAACATCCATCAATTTGCCTTTGTTTCTGTTTTATTTATTTGTTTGTTTTGACTTTTAGATTCCACATATAAGTGAAATACCTGTTTGACTTATTTCACTTAGCAAAATACTCTCCAGGCACATCCATGATGTCGCAAATGGCAAGATAATTTTTTATATGGATGACTTTTATTCCCATGTAAATACATGCATTACTTCTTTATCCATTTAATAGACACTTAGTTTGCTTCCATAACTTGGCTACTGTAAATAATGCTACAATGAACACAGTAATGCATATATCTTTTCAAATTAGTGTGTGTGTTTTTTATTTCTTTGGATAAATATCCAGAAGTGGAGTTGCTGGATTGTATAGTAAATCTATTTTTAATTTCTTGGGGAACCTCCATATGGTTTTCTATAATGGCTTCACCATTTACAACCCCACCAAAAGTGCACAATGATTACCTTTTCTCAAAATACTCACCTGCTGGGGTCCAACCCCAGCAGGTCCAGGGGTCCCCAAAGGTGTGGATGGAGTCGGCGGAGAAGGAATGACACAGAGACAGCGTTCAGTTGATCAGCAGCC
>NW_006284004.1:23162-27182 GCF_000327345.1 Myotis davidii
TCCCTACCTGGGGAAACTACATTTCTCGGAGAGGTGACCTTGGTTAAAACACATAGCGCTAAGGGGAGCAAACATATTAAGAACAGTATGCTATATATGCCAGGTCCCTTGAAACATATGCTTGTGCAGATGTTTCTTTCCTGCAGCGACTGTGTCAAGCAGCAAGGATGGACCGGCTCCCGGCACTCACCAACACTTGTCTGTTGATTTATTGTTGATAGCCATTCTGACAGTTGTGAGGTGATAGCTCATTGTAGTTTGGATTTACATGTCCCTGATTATTACTGCTAATGAGCATCTTTTAATATGTATATTGGCTATCTTCATGACCTCTTTGGAGAAATGTCTATTCTGGTCCTCTGCCTATTTTTAATTGGATTCTTTGTTTTCTTGTATTAAAGTTGTGTGAGTTACTTTTATAATTTGGATACCATTGTAAATTTGGATACACCTGGGAAGTATCATTTATGAATATTTTCACTGATTCAATAGGTTATTTTTTCATTTTGTTGATTGTTTCCTTCGCTATGCAATAACTTTTTAGATTTAAAGAACCCCATTTGTTTATTTTTTCTTTTGTTTCAATTACCCAAGGGGACATACCATTATACTATTCCTAAGAGTGATGTCAAAGAGTTTGCTGTCTTTGAGCTCTTCTAGGAGTTTTACAGTTTCATGTATTACATATGTCTTTAATCAATTTTTAGTTTATTCTTGTATATGGTGTAAGTGGTCTAGTTTCATTTTTAGTATGTGTCTGTCCAGTTTTCCTAATGCACCATACATTGAAAAAACTGTCTTCACCACCATTGTATATTCTTGCCTCTTTTGTCATAGATTAATTGACCATATAGTTGTGGGTTTATTTTTGGGCTATTCATTCTGTTCCGTGGATCTATGGGCCTGTTTTTATGCCAGTATCATGTTGACTTGATTACTATAGCCTTGTAGTATACAGTGGGGCCTTGACTTACGAGTTTAATTCGTTCCAAGACAGAGCTCATTAAGGAGCTCGCTAATGAGCTTGTTAACTCAAATTACTCTATCAACTTAATGCAAAAAATAGGCAGAGAGACAGCTGGTATCTCAAAAAACTCGTTAGTCGGGACACTTGTAAGTCAAGGCCCCACTGTAGGTTAAAATACCTCCAATTTTGATCTTCTTTCTCAAGATTGATTGCTTTGCTATTCAGGGTCTTTGTGGTTCCATATAAATTTTAGGATCATTTGTTTACATTTTGTGAAAAATGTCATTGATATTTTGATGAGGATTGCATTAAAACTGTAGATTGACTTGTGCAATATAAACATTTTAATGATGTTAATTCTTCCTATCTATGAGCATGGTATAGCCTCCCATTTATTTGTGCCTTCTTCAATTTATTTCTTCAATATCATATAGTTTTCTGAGTGCAGATTTTTTACCTTCCTGGTTAAATTTATTCCTATGTATTTTATTTTATTTTGTTTTGTTTTATTTTATTTTATTATTTTATTTTATTGTTAATCCTCACCTGAGGATATTTTTCCCATTGCTTTTCAGAGAGAGTGGAAGGGAGGGAGCGGGGTGAGAAAGAGAGAAACATTGATGTGAGAGAGATACATTGACCAGTTGCATATTTGTATATTTGTAGAAATACAAATTAGAAGGTTGTATATTTGTAGAAATTTATTGATTTCTTCCAGGGTGACCAATTCGTTAGCTTACAACTGCATCCTTAATTCTGTTTATATAGTGTGTCACATTAATTAAAATTATTTTCGTTGTGGGAGTGAACCCACAACCCAGGTACATGCTCTTGACCAGGAATCAAATCTGCAACTCTTGCCCTAACTGGTTTGGCTCAGTGGATAGAGCGTCGGCCTGTGGACTGAAGGGTCCCAGGTTCGATTGTGGTCAAGGGCATGTACCTTGATTGCAGGCACATCCCCAGTAGGGGGTGTGCAGGAGGCAGCTGATCAATGTTTCTCTCTCATCAGTGTTTCTAACTCTCTATCCCTCTCCCTTCCTCTCTGTAAAAAATCAATAAAAATATATTTTAAAAAAACAAATCTGCAACTCTTTGGTGCATGAGCTGACATGCAGCTAACCAGTGATACACACCAGAGCAATATTTTATTATTTTTGATGCAATTGTAAATGGGATTGCTTTCTTAATTTCCCCTGCTAATAGTTTATATTGGTGTATAGAAAGGGAACCAATTTCTTAATATTAATTTTGTATCCTGCTACTTTACTGAATTCATTTATTAGTTATAATAGTTTCTTGGTGGGATTGTTAGGGTTCTCTCTGTATAGTATCAAGGGTTCTCTCTGTATAGCATCATGACATCTACAAATAATGACCATCTTATGTCTTTCTTTTTAATTTTGATGCCTTTTTATTTGCTTTTTTATCTGATTGCTGTGGATAGGACTTCCAATACTATGTTGAATAAAAGTAGTGAAAATGGACATCCTTGTCCTGTTCCTAATATTAAAGAAAAAGCTTTCAGCTTTTCATCATTGAGTATGATGTTTGCTATGGGTTTGTCATGTATAACCTTTAGTATGTTGAGGTATGTTTCCTCTATCCCAACATTGCTAAAATTTTTCACCATAAATGGATTTGGATAGAAGTTTTTGGGGCTGGGTAAAAAAAAGTGTATGGATTAAACAAAGAAAAACAAAACAACTCATAGACACAGACAACAATATGGTGCTTACCAGAGGAAAAGGGGATAGAGTGATAGAAGGGGGATAAATGGTGATGGAAGGAAACTTGACTGGGGGTGGTGATACACAATGCAATATATAGATGTTGTATTATAAAATTGTACACCTGAAACTATATAATTTTATTAAACAGTGTCACTCCAATAAATTCAATAAATAATTTAAAATATATGGATGTTGGGTTTTGTCAAATGCTTTTTCTGCATCTATTGCTATAATTATGTGATTTGTATCCTTAATTCTGTTTATATAGTGTGTCACATTAATTAACTTGTGGATATTAAACCAACCTTGCATCTAAGAATAAATTCCACTTAATTATGCAGTATAAACTTTTAAATGTACTGCTGATTTTGGTTTGCCAATATTTTGTTCAGAATTTTTGTAACTATGTTGTTCAAATATATTAGCTTATAATTTTCTATTTTTGTAGTGTCTGTCTATTTTTGGTATCAGGGTGATTTTCTCCTCATATAATGAGTTTGGGAGCCTTACCTCCTTTTCAATTATTAGGAATGGTTACAGCAGTTCTCAACCTGTGGGTCGCGGACAATGAAAATACATCCTGTATATCAGGTATTTACATTACGATTCATAATAGTAGCAAAATTACAGTTATGAAGTAGCAACGAAAATAACTTTATGGTTGGTATCACCACAACATGAGGAACTGTATTAAAGTGTTGCGGCATTAGGAAGGTTGAGAACCACTGGTTGAGAACCACGTATTTATTTTTCTTTAAATGTTTGGTAAAATTCACCTATAAAGCCAGTGTTTTGATTACTGATTGGGTTTAATAAGTACTTATCAGTCTGCTCAGATTTTCTGTTTCTTCCTGATTCAGTCTTGGAAAGTTGTATATTTGTAGAAATTTATTGATTTCTTTCAGGGTGACCAATTTGTTAGCTTATAACTGTTTATGGTACATACTTACATTCCTTTGTATTTCTGTGGTGTCATTTGAAACATCTCTTGTTTCCAATCTTTTTTTAATAAATCTTTATTGTTCAGATTATTACAGTTGTTCCTCTTCCCCCCGCCCATAGCTCCCCTCCACCCGGTTCCCACCCCTACCCATGCCCTTACTCCCCCCACTGTCCTTGTCCATAGGTGTAAGCTCTTTGTCCAATCTCTTCCCTCACCCCCAACACCACCTTTCCCCAGAGAATTGTAAGTCCACTCCCTTTCTATGCCCCTGATTCTATTATATTCACCAGTTTATTCTGTTCATCAGATTTTTTATTCACTTGAATTTTAGATTCACTTGTTGATAGATATGTATTTGTTGTTCATAATTTTTATAT
>NW_006284004.1:28391-30715 GCF_000327345.1 Myotis davidii
GTCTGCTGACAAGCCTTAGGCCTTCTTTTGGAAGCTCTGGGGTTCTCTGACCCGGCTGCAGTTTGACAGGTTTTAGGCAGAGAAAGGACAGGCCATTCATATGCAAAAGCCGATGTGCACAGCTTGGGTGTGGTTGTAAATTGGGTGGGGCAGGGTCTCTGGGAATCACCAGGCTGGAGCAAACAGCAATGGCTGCCAGTCAGCCCTGCACCTGGGAGGATCCCGAGTCTCTGCATTCCAAACTCCCACGCAGGAACAGTGATCACTGTGAGCACCTCTGAGAGAAAGCCGCCCTCACATTCCTGTCCCGATGCCAGAAAGTCTAGTTTCTCTCTGTATGAGTCTGGGTCCCCAGAGTCTCATTCGGAACTGAAGTTCAGAGAAATCAGGAGCTTGTATCTCCCTCCCGATTTAAAAAAATAACAGCGCACCCAGTTGTCAGCCCATTTCGCGTGCACCTCCGCATCTCTACACCTCCTACCACTTCCAATGCGCTTTTTTTCTTTCCTTCCAGTTGCAGAACTTCCACTCAGCCAGCCCTCCTGTGGTTCTGGATGATATATGTTCTGTCTTTTAGTTGTAGTTTTAATGTGGTTGTGAGAGGCAGCAAGTACAGGTGTTCACCTATGCCTTCATCTTGGTTCTCCTTGTTTCCAATCTTAACTACTTGGGTACTTTCACTTTCTTCTGGATGAGTTTAGCTAAAGATTTGTTGATTTTTTTTATCTTTTCAAAGAATTATAGTTTGGTTTCATTGATATTTTCTAATGTTTTTTACACTCTACATTGTTTATTTGAAATCTGATCTTCATTATTTCTTTCCCTCTATTCACTTTTGGGTTTTTTTGTTCTTCTTTTTCTAGTTCCATTAGGTTAATGATTAAGTTGTTTGTTTCATTTTTCTTTGCTTCCTGTATTGGTATGAAATTCCATTTTGAAACTACATTGGCTGTGTCACATAGACTTTTGGGCCATTGTGTTTTCATTTTTCTCAAGGTATTTTTTGCTTCCTTCCTTGATGTTGTTAACCCATTCATTGTTTAGTAGCACTTTATTTAGCCTCCATGTGTTTCCATGGTTTTCAGTTATTTCCTTGTGATTGATTTCTTGTTTCATAACATTTTTTTATTATTTAAAGTATTACAAATAGTAGGATACATGTCTCCTTTTTTCCCCATTGACCTCCCCCCTAACCCCCCCTACCCACCAGCACAAGCCTCACCCCTCCACCCCCCCCCAGTATCTTGTGTCCATTGGTTATACTTATATGCATGCATACAAGTCCTTCGGTTGATCTCTTACCCACATTACCTTCCAAAACCCTCCCCTGTCTTCCCGCTGTAGTTTCACAGTCTCTTCAATATTTCTTTGCCTCTACATCTATACTTGTTCATTGGTTTATAATGTTCTTTATATTCCACAAATGAGTGAGATCATGTGATATTTATCTTTCACTGACTGGCTTATATCACTAAGCATAATGCTCTCCAGTACCATCCATGATGTTGCAAATGGTAAGAATTCCTTCTTTTTTACAGCAGCATTATATACCATTGTGTAGATGTACCACAGTTTTGTAATCCACTCACCTGCTGATAGGCATTTAGGCTATTTTCAACTATTAGCCACTATAAATTGTGCTGCTATGAACATAGGGGTGCATATATCCTTTCTGATTGGTGTTTCTAGTTTATTGGGATATATTCCTAGAAGTGGGATCACTAGGTCAAATGGAAGTTCAATTTTTAGTTTTCTTTGTTTGTTTGTTTGTTTTCTCCCCCCCTCCGCATAGCTCCCCTCCACCCACTTCCCACCTCACCCTCTGCCCTTAGCCCCTCCACCCCCCACTGTCCTCATCCATAGGTGTATGATTTTTGTCCAGTCTCTTCCCACACCCCTTCAACCCCCCGAGAATAGTCAGTCCACTCCCTTTCTATGCCCCTGATGCTATTATATTCACCAGTTTATTCTGTTCATCCGATTATTATTATTTTTAAAAAATATAATGTATTGATTTTTTACAGAGAGGAAGGGAGAGGGTTAGAAAGTTAGAAACATCAATGAGAGAGAAACATCGATCAACTGCCTCCTGCACACTCCCGACTGGGGATGTGTGAGCAACCAAGGTACATGTCCTTGGCCAGAATCGAACCTGGGACCCCTGAGTCCACAGGCTGACACTCTATCCACTGAGCCAAACCGGCTAGGACATGTACCATATTTTTCTATGTGTAAGAAGCCCCCATGAATAAGACGCCCTCCATTTTTCCAACCCAAAATTAAGAAATCAATATTTTAAACATAGAACACATTTTTATTTCGTA
>NW_006284004.1:31013-32095 GCF_000327345.1 Myotis davidii
AATATTCTTTATTTCAGTCAGTGTATGCTTAATTTCTAGTTGGTCCTTTTTCATAACCTCAAGGGTCTCACTAGATTTCTTGAGGGTCACACTAAATTTATTGGAAGTTTCTAGAAAATTCTTGAAAAACCTTATAACTGTGGTTTTGAACTCTATATGCAGTAGTTTGCTGTCCTCCATTTCTGTCATTTGTGACCTGTTGCTTTGGCTCTGCAATTTGGCTGGTTCCCTGTATTGATAGAGTGGCTTTCTGTGCCAGGTATCCTACAGGGCCCAGTGGCTCAGCCTCCCCAATTACCTCACCAGTGAACACTCTTGGTGCACCCCTTTGTGGTCTTTGTGCACAGTCTTGTTGTAGTTAAGCCTTGATTGTTGTAGGTATCACTGGGAGGAATTGACCTCCAGGCCAATTGGCTGTGAGAGTCAGCTGTGTCTACAGTGGGAGAGTTTCTGTGCTGGAGACACCCTTACGGGGCAAGACTTACTTCAGTGGGGCTTTGGTGCTCATTGAGTCTGCCCCCTGAGTATCCCTTATGGATCTGAGGAGTTGCCATGTGGATGGTCCCACTCTGACCACTGGGTACGCTGGCTCTTGAATCTCTAAGGAGGTGCTAATTTAGCCTCTGCCTGAGGCTACCCAGCAGGAGCTATGGAGAGATCTGAAGATTCCTCTTCTTTTTGGGGGGTTTGGAGGTGCCCAGATGAGGCCCAGCTGTGAAGCAATGCAAGCTGCTGTTGGGCCTTAGGCCTTCTTTTGGATGTGCCAGGGCTCTCTGACCCAGCTGCAGTTTGTTAGGTAATTTTAGATTGCAAAGGGCCAGGCCCTTTCATATGCAAAAGCCTCTGCGCACAGCTTCGGTGGGGCAGGGTCTCAGGGAATCGACAGAGCAGAGCAAACAGCTATGGTTGATCCTCAGCCCTGCCGGGAGAAGTCCCGGGTCTCAATGTTGCACGGTAATTGCTGCAAGCACCTCTGAGAGAAAACTGCCCTTGAGTTCTGACAGATGCGAGACAGTCCAGTTTCTCCCCGTATGAGTCTGGGTCCCCAGAGACTTGACCGGAACTGGAGTTCAGAGCAGTCA
>NW_006284004.1:32642-35055 GCF_000327345.1 Myotis davidii
TTATTTTCTCTTTAGTCTCCATTGCCCTAAGAGCTGTGTCTGTAAAGATATTGCTATGACACATGTCTGCTCTTTTGCTGCCTATGGAGTCTTGTAGGATTTTTATGGTTTCCCATCTTACATTCAAGTCCTTTAGCCATTTTGAATTTGTTTTTGTGTATGGTGTAAGTTGGTGGTCTAGTTTCATTTTTTTGCATGTATCTGACCAAAGTTCCCAGCACCATTTATTGAAGAGACTGTCTTGACTCCATTGTATGCTCTTTTCTCCTTTGTCAAATATTCATTGAGCATAATGGCTTGGGTCGATTTCTGGGTTCTCTATTTTAGTTTCCATTGGTTTATATGTGTGTTCTTGTGCCAGTACCAGGCAGTTTTGAGAAGTGTGGCTTTGTAGTATAGCTTGATATCTGGTACTGTGATCCCTCCAATATTGTTCTTCTTTTTCAAGATTGCTACAGCTATTCAGGGTTATTTTTTATTCCAGATAAATTTTAGAGAGTTTGTTTAGGTCTTTGAAGTATGCTGTTGCTGTTTTAATGGGGATTGAATTGAATTTATAGATTGGTTTTGGTAGTATGGACATTTTAATGATGTTGATTCTATCAATCCATGAACATGCTATATTCTTCCATTTGTTTGTGTCTTCCTATTTCTATTTTTCAGCGTCCTGTAATTTTCTGAGTATGGTTCCTTTACCTCCTTAGTTAAATTTATTACTAGATATCTTAATTTCTTTTTTGGTGCAATGGTAAATGAGATTTCTTTAGTTTCTGTTTCTGTGAGTTCATTACTGGTGTGCAGAAAAGCCATAGGCTTCTGGGTGTTAATTTTGTATCCTACTATATTGCTGAATTCATTTATTAAGTCTAGTAGTTTTTTTTTATGGAGTCTTTGGGTTTTCTATGTATAATATCATGTCATCTGCGAATAATGACAATTTTACTTCTTGTCCTATTTGGATACCGTTTATTTCTTCTTCTTGTCTGAGTGCCATGGCTATTAAACTCTAGTACTATGTCGAAGTGGAGTGGTTAAAGAGGGCATCCCTGTCTTGTTTCTGTCCTTAGGGAAAATGGTTTTAGTTTTTGCCCATTGAGTATGACGTTGGCTATAGGTTTGTCATATATGGCTTTTATTATGTTGAGGTATGATCCTTCTATTCTCACTTTGCAGAGAGTTTTTATCAAGAATGGGTATTGGATTGTGTCAAATGCTTTTTCTGCATCAATGGATATGATTATATGGTTTTTAATCTCTTAATTTGTTTATGAGTTGTATCACATTTATTGATTTGGGGATATTGTACAGTCCTTGCATCCTCAGAAAAAATCCCACTTGGTCATGGTGTATGATCTTTCTAATGTAATGCTGGATTCTATTTGCTAGAATTTTGTCGTCTATGATCATGAGGGAAATGACCCTGTAATTCTCTTTCTTTGTATTGTCTTTATTTGGTTTGGGGATTAGGGTAATGCTGGTGTCATAGAACTTGGAAGTGTTCCTTCCTCTTGAATATTTTGGAATAGTCTGTGGAAGATAGGTTTTATTTCTTCTTTGAATGTTTGATAAAACTCCCCTGTGAAGCTGTCTGGTTCAGGGCTTTTGTTTGTTGGAGGTTTTCATGATTACTGCTTCAATTTTCTTCATAGTTATTGGCCTATTCAGATATTTTTATTCTTCTTTTTTGGGTTTTTAAGGTTGTATTTTTCTAGAAATATGTTCATGTCTTTTAGGTTACCAGTTTGTTAGAATAGAGTTACTCATAGTATTTTTCCTATAATTCTTTGTATTTCTGTGGGGTCTGTTGTTATTTAGCCTCTTTCATTTCTCATTTTGTTTATTGGGGTCCTCTTTGTTTGCTTCTTGGGGAGCCTGGCTAGATTTTCATCAAATTTGTTTATCCTTTCAAAGAACCATCTCTTGGTTTCATTGGTCTTTTGTATTGTATTTTTAGTCTTTATGTTATTTCTTTCCACTCTGATCTTTATTATTTTCTTCCTTCTGCTCACTCTGGGCTTTTTTGTTGTTTTCTTTCTAATTCTTCAAGTTACAGAGTTAGATGGTTTATTACCAGATTTTTGTTTGTTTGTTTTTTAGGTAGGCCTGAAATGCTATAAACTTCCCTATAGGACTGCTTTAACTGTGTCCCATAGATTTTGGATTGTTGTGTTTTCATTTTCATTTGTTTCCAGGATGTTTTCTATTTCTTCTTTGACATCTTTGGTAACCCAGTCATCTACACTAATAAGAGAAACATGCAAATTGGTGTACCTCTGCTATGCCCACCAGCCAATTAGGATGAGTATGCAAATTAACCCAACAAAGATGGCAATTAATTTGCATACACAGGTATGGAACAAAGACTGAAGGCTCCGGCCGGAGTGAAGACTGAAGACTGAAGAGGCTTGGCTTC
>NW_006284004.1:35941-36487 GCF_000327345.1 Myotis davidii
GTTGCTTCACTTTAATTCTTCTCCCAACACAAATCACAAAAACCTTTATTTTATGTTGTGGCACAATGTCAAGCACTAAATTCAATCAACTAAAATTTTAATTTTATCTCTCTTTCAGGATACCAACCCTGGTGGCAGGTAAACTCTGATTTTTTTTTCCCTTTTCACAATATTTCAGATTTTGAATATTTGAATGGCCGGTCGAAATAATACCAAATGGCATCACACCAGCAGTAGAACGTTCCTCTCACGCACATCAAAACATGACCCACGGCACATCTGGGAGAACATTTTTCCTCGATGCCACTAATCAGAACTTGGCTACGATCCCACCGGGGATATTAGAACTAAGAGAATTAGAAGAGGTGCACCTGGAAAATAACCAGATCGAGGAGATCCCCCAGGATATTCAGTACCTAACGAACATCCAAGTCCACTACCTGAACAATAACAGGCTGAGCAAGCTGTGCCTGCAGCTGGGAAAGCTGAGCCGCCTGGAGGGCCTGCACCTGAGCGACAACCCCATCCTCCCCTCCTGGATCCCCT
>NW_006284004.1:36781-40796 GCF_000327345.1 Myotis davidii
GGAGATCGGGCTGACCAGGCTGCAGAAGTTCTACGTGGCTCGCAACAGCCTGCAGGGCTGCCCGAGTCCCTGTGCCAGTGCGACCAGCTGTCGGTGCTGTATCTTTCCTACAACTGCCTCCACTCCCTCCCGCGTAGCCTGGGGAGCCTCTCGGAGATGGCGGAGTTGGGGCTGAGCGGGAACCCGCTGGAGAAGGTGCCGTGCCTGTTCTGCAAGTGGACCTCGCTGCAACTGCTCTACCTGTGCAACACCGGCCTGCGCTCGCTGCGCCGCTCCTTCCGGCGCCTGGTCAACCTGCGCTTCCTGGGCCTCAGTCAGAACCACATGCAAGGCTTCCCCGTGCAGCTCTGCTCGCTGAAGAGCCTGGAGATCCTGGCGCTGGATGATAATAAGATAGGGAAGGTACGGATCCCCTTCCCGGCTGGCACTAGGCCCTCACCCCGGCCCTCCCTGCCGAAGTTGGTGTGGTTCTGTGTCTAAACATCAGCACATTCTAACGGACTTTTATGGGCAAACATCCAGGGTTCGGGTCATGTTTTCTTATCCATTCAGTCACTCGAAGTCTTTTGATTGGAGCATTTAATCCATTTACATTTAATGTTATTATTGATAGGTACTTATTTGTAGCTACTTCTATTTTTATGCTTGTGTTTCTTTCTACATTTTTATTTCTTCTTTTTACAACATCCCCTTTAGCATTTCTTGCATTGCTAGCTTGGTAGTGATAATTTCCCTTAGTCCTTTTTTTTTTTGTCTCTGAAGCTGCTGCTTTCATCTCCAATTTTGAATGATCACCTTGCTGGATAGAGTATTCTTGGATTCTGTCTCTTGATTTGCATCTGTGAAGCTCTTGATTTCACCTTCAATTTTGATTGATAGCCTTGCTGGATAGAGTATTCTTGGATTCAGTCCTTTGCTTTGCATCACTTTGTACACTTCATTCCATTCCTTTCTGGCCTGATGTGTTTCTGTTTAGAAATCATTTGATAATCTGATGGGGGATCCTTTGTAGGTAACTCTCTGTGTCTCTCTTGGAGCCTTTAGAATTCTCTTTTTGTTGCTAACTTTTGCCATTGTAATTATGACGTGTCTTGGTGTGGGTCTTTTGGGATTCATTTTGCTTGGGACTCTCTGTACTTGTGTGACTTTTTTCTTCCCCATATCAGGGTAGTTTTCTGTCATTATTTCTTCAAATAGATTCTCTATCCTTGCTACTCTTCTTGTCTTTCTGGCGCCCCCATTATACATATGTTACTTCATTTCATGTTGTGCTAAAGCTCCTTTAGGCTCTCTTCCTGCTTTTTAACTTTTTTCTCCAGTTTCTGTTCACATTGGGCTTGTTTCTCTACCTTATTTTCTAACTCACTAATTTGGTCCTCTGCTTCTTCTAGTCCAGTGGTTCTCAACCTTCCTAATGCCGCAACCCTTTAATACAGTTCCTCATGTTGTGGTAACCCCCAACCATAAAATTATTTTCGTTGCTATTTCATAACTGTAATTTTGCTACTATTATGAATCATAATGTAAATATCTGATATGCAGTATGTATTTAGGCGACCCTTGTGAAAGGGTCATTCGACCCCCAAAGGGGTCACAACCCACAGGTTGAGAACCGCTATTCTAGTCTATTGTTGAAACCTTCCATCGCGTTCTTTATTGTAACTATATCACTTTTATTTTTTCCTGATTTTTGCATAGGTTGTTGATTTTCTCATCCAAGCACACCTGGATGGTTTATGAACTGTATGACCATTACTCTGAATTCTTTTTCTGACATATTGCATGCCTCTGTTTTATTTAGTTCTTTTTTGGGGGGAGTGGGTGATTTCTTTTTCTTTCCTGTAGGGATTGTTTTGATATCTCCCCATTCTAACTATCATCAGAAGGTCCAAGTGCCCAGTTCCAGTGGCCTGAGCCTTTTGCAATAGGAGTGTTGTGCCACACAAGCATCTCTGAAGAGCTCTGCCACCAAGATGTGTGGCTGTCGTGGGTCAGCGGGAGCCATGAACCCCGAGAATCAGAGTCACTGGTGCTCGGTGCAGCCTGTGCACATACCTAGAATGAGGGACCCTGCATGCGCTGCGCTGAGAAAGAATACCTGCCAGTGTACGCCCAAAATCAGAGGCCCCCATCGCACACCAGGAATCAGAGTCCTTGTTTGCATGTGCCGAGAATTGAAAATTGGAGTCTCTGTCGCTCAGTGAGGCCTTGTTCGCACAGCAAGAATCAGGGCTCCCATGCTCACATGTTGAATAACAGAGTCCCTGCGTGTGCTCACCAAGGGTCACTAGTGCTCAATGCAGCCTCCTGCGTGGAGAATCAGGGTCCCCAGCCTGCTTGGGAGGCTGGGTTGCACAGCTGCCCTGTGTTGGTGTGAGGCCCGCTTGCACACGTCTGCCTATTCAACCACCATTTTGCTACCCTCATAGAGTGGTCTTATGGAGTAGGTATCCTGTGTGGCCCAGTGGTGCAATCTCCCTAGTCACCTGATCTGAGTGCTCCAGGTGTGTACCTTCTGTGGGTTTCTTCGGCTCTGCTTTTTTCGAGACTTGATTTCTGTTGGCATGGCAATGGGAGGGATTGACCCTCTGGATAATTGGTAAATATTGTGTTTTTTCATTTCTGTGGAAAGTGCCATTATACTTTTGGTATGGTATGCATTGAATATGTGGATCACTTTAGATAGCATTAATATTTTAATAATATTAATTCTTCTAATCCATGAACATGAAATATTCATTTATTTGTGTCTTCTTTATTTTTATTCAATATTTTATAGTTTTCAGTGTAAAGGTCTTTCAACTCCCTGGTAAAATTTATTTCTAAAAATTTTATTATTTTTATGCTATTGTAAAAGGGATTGTTTTCTTAAGGTAAGTTCTCTTTCACATGGTTTATTATTAGTGAATGGAAATGCAACTGATTTTTCAATGCTGATTTTTATCTTGTAACTTTAATGATTTCACTTATTTGTTCTGCTTTCTTTATAGTTTTTAAGTTTCTTTATATAAAATCATATAATCTTCAAATAAAAACAACTTTACCTCTTCCTTTTTGATATGTATGTCTTTTATTTCTTTTTCTTAACTGCATGCTCTGACTAGAAATTCCAGTAATGGGTTTACTAGAACAGATGTGAGTGGAAATCATTGTTTCATTGCAGGACATTTGGTCTTGTCTAAAATATCCACAGAGACATTTGGTCCACACTAAAAGGTCTTTGATGTTTGGTCCTCTCCAAAACATCCATGGAGACATTTGGTCCATGTGAAAGGTCCTTGAAATTTAGTTCTGTATAATACGTCTATGAGCATATTTGGGCTACATCAAATGGTTCTTTACATTTGTTGCTGTCCAAAATGTCCACAATTAGAAAGCATCCATAGGCCATGACATTTATTTATACCTTTGGTTTACAAAATTAATACATAAACTACTTTAATCTTTTATTGGTCCAATATTTTATGTTTGGCTTTATTGTAAATAATAACTCTTCTTTGGCTCAGTAGCCTAACTGGAAATGTCATATGAGGTTATGTGGATGGGTTGGGGTTTTAAATTTGCAGAAGAGCAAGATTTAGACATTTTGGACAGACCAAATTTCAAGGACCTTTCTGGGGACCAAAAGTCTCTGTGAACTTTTAAGACTAAATGTCCCCTCATCCCGGAGACAAAGAAAAAGGACACAAATGACAGAAATGGAGGAAAGCAAACTACTGGATATAGAGTTCAAAACCACACTATTAAGGTTTTTCAATGATTTTCTAGAAACTGCCAATAAACTTAATGAGACCTACAAGAAATCTAATGAGACCCTCGAGGTTGTGATAAAGAACCAACTAGAAATTAAGCATACACTGACTGAAATAAAGAATATTATACAGACTCCCAACAGCAGACCAGAGCAGCGCAAGAATCAAGTCAACGATTTGAAATACGAAGAAGCAAAAAACACCCAACCGGAAAAGCAAAATGAAAAAAGAATCCAAAAATACGAAGATAGTGTAAGGAGCCT
>NW_006284004.1:41269-50076 GCF_000327345.1 Myotis davidii
GATGAGGACAGTGATGGGGAGTGAGGAAGGAGGGTGGGGTGGGAACTGGGTGAAGGGGAGTTATGGGGGGTAAAAAGAGGAACAAATGTAATAATCTGAATAAAGATTTAATTTTAAAAAAACTGTTTTACAGGTGCTGACAGAGCAAAATAAGACAAAACTATACCAAACCAAAAAAGACATGAGAAAGCACACACACACAAACACACACACACACACAAACAATAACAACAACAAAAATAACCCAAAAAGACCAAAAGAATTATAGAAGAAAAAAAATAAAGTGGAAATAATAAGGATAAAATCAAAGAAAAAATAGTTAATAAAATATTAATAATAACTTTTTAAAATGTAATAATAATGAATAAAATATAAAATAAGATAGAAAAATTGAAAAAATTAAATTATTAAAATAGAAAAGGGGAAGAGAATAAGTAAAATAAATGGAAAGAGAGAAATAAGCAATGGGAGTGAAAAAAGGAAATAAAAAAACTGAAAATGAATTATAAACTAGGTAGGCAAGATGGCTGCAGGGTTATTGGAGGCTGTGTAGCCATGCTGCCAGCCTGGTTCTGTATTTACAGCTGAAATGTATCTGATTGTCATATTATATCTAAGGAGCACTGAAGAAACAATGAAGAGATTGGTAGGAGGATGGGGTAACGGAAAATGGGAGCTGTCCTTGAGCAGGTGCAGTGGCTGAAAGGCCAAGTGATATTTGCTGCACAGCTCCCTCCATTTGGGAGTGTGGGATCTCAACCTCATGCAGGTATTCCAAACCCAAAGAAGCAGAGAGTGGAAGAGCCCACTACCATCAGGCAGAGGAAACCAAGGGAATTCTGTCTGCCTGGAAGACTTGGACCACACTTTCTCAGTGAAGGTATACTCCTACTGTTAGCAGACACAGCCTGAGAAGTATGCTTGGGCTCAGACTGCTGGAAAAGCTGTTGCTGGGAACCAAGATCAACAATGATTAATATAAATGTGAGAAGTCTGGTCAGAGGCTGAATGGTGCTTTTTTATATTCACAGGGATGAATATCTGCATTTTATTACCTACTGCTGACTCAATGGCCTAAAGAAAACTCCCCACCCTGATAATCTTGCTGTTTACCAAACATCACCTTTGATATGTCTGTTTGCATTCCTAAAAGGCAGTTGTGTATTCTAGTAAATAAAAGCAGATGGGAAGGGAGACTCGGTGGAACTTGGTCCCTTGTACCAAGATCACAACTGGCTTTCCCCATAATTTCCAAATTTATATTTCTTGTCTTGTGTGGTTAGTTTGCGCATCAGCTCTTTCTCCAAGTCTTTGAACCCGAAGCCACACAGGCCGTGGCTTCACATTTGGCACCCTTGAACTGGGACTTGGAGAAAAAGAATTCACCAGAGCAGAAAAAGAAATCACCAGATCGGTGGTGAAAGATTAACTGCGTGCAAAACTGGTGTCAGCTGTGGAAGCCTGCAGATCCATAAGTGCTCGAGTAATTTATTTTGTTTCAGCCAGATCATAATGAAACAGAATTCATCGAAAGGGGAGAGACTTACTTGTAGACTTTTGGCTTGCATGCTCAAGGATAAGGGAATTTCATTGTCAGAAGATTTTCCTTTACAGTTTCTACAGATTATTACAGAATATAATCCATGGTTTTCTGACAAGGGTACATTGGATGTTGAATGTTGGGAAAGAATAGGTCAAAACTTGAAAGAAGTTCAGCAGCCAGGGAAAAGTTTGCCTCAAAATTGTTTCTCCTTGTGGAAAACATTGCATTTGCTAGAGCCTTTCAGAGAAGAAAGACCTCCTCCCTTTGCACCCTCCACTCCTAAAGAGAAGTAGAAAAATAAATTGGAGGAGTGGCCTTCATGCCCTGATTCTGAAACATTTAAATTGCCACTAATAGAATCACCTATGCAAAGACTTATCTGAGAAGGATTGAAGGACACGACAATGGAGGATAGACTTGCTTTTTCTATTATACAGATAGCTAACCCATAATTCCCAAATCAAATAATAGGACAGCATCAAAGATTTGACTTTAAAATGATAAAGGCCTTGCGTGATACTGTAATACAGAATGGTGCAAATGCTCCATTTACTTGAAAAATTATAACTAATATTTCTGAAGCATTCCTAGCTCCTTATGATTGGTATTCTCTGGCCCATGCAACTCTGGATGGAGGAGATTATTTGCTCTGGAAAGGAGAATTTTTAGAGAAATGTCGAGAACAAGCTTCTTCAAATCTCAGACAGAATGTTCCCATAACCTTTGAGATGCTTGCAGTACAGGGGCAATTTAACTATGTGCATAATCAGCTCCAATACGTCCAACAGGCGTATGAGCAAATTAGACATTGTGGAAGAAAAGCCTGGTGGTCTTTACCAGCAAAAGGGGAACCTGAGTGAGCCTTTAGTAAGTGCATGCAGGGGCCCACTGAATCATTCTCTGATTTTGTAGCTCGCCTCACTCGAGCAGTGAGAAGGCAGATTCAACATGAGACAGCAGGAGACATTTTGACTCAGCAATTAGCTTATGAAAATGCCAATGCTGATTGAAAGAAATGTCTAACACCTCTAAGAAAAAATAGTACCATTACAGAAATGATTCGAGCATGTCATAATGTGGGGTCAGGGATTTTTCAGGCAAGCTTACTAGCTGCTGCAATTACAATGAAAAATAAATCATGGTTCAAACTGTGGACAGCAAGGACATTTTAAAAGGAATGTAAGCAACCAAAAAGGACACAAGGTGGGGCTCTAGGAGAAGGCGTGAGCATTCCGCCTCCCAATTCAGGTAATGCAGGTCTATGTCCCATATGTCAGAAGGGGAATCATTGGGCCAGTCAGTGTAGATCTAATTTTCATAGAAATGGCCAACCATTAAATAGAGACATAGGGAATGGCCAGCTACAGGGAAACAGCGAGAGGGGCTCCCCTAGTCCCGTTGTTAAATAAGGGGAATTTCCACCCTGCCAGGCCTACAGTAGATTCCCTCATTTAACTCACTCCAGGAAGTGCTGGCTTAGATCTCAATAGTACAATAACAATCACCCTGATCCCCAATATTGCTAGACAAGTTGTTCCTACAGGAATTTGGGGACCTGTGCCACCAGGAACGTCAGGTTTAGTCTTAGGAAATAGTGGAAATATTCTGAAAGGACTGACTGTTTTTCCTGGAGTCATAGATTCAAATTATGAGGGAGTAATCAAGGTAATAATAGAACTCAAGCATATTATGCTAATTACTCCAGGACAAAGCATTGTTTAGCTCCTGCTTTTACCTTATATTCAGGAAGGTGAAGTTATAAATAGGAAGAGAGGAACACAAGGATTTGGAAGCTCAGATATATATTGGATACAGGAAATTAGCAAGACCCATTCTATGATAAATCTAATAATAGAGGGAAAACTGTTTAAAGGTTTAGTAAACACTGGAGCAGATGTTAGTGTTATCGGTCAAGAATTCTGGCCTCCAAGTTGGTCCATGGTAGAAGCTATAGGCTCTATTACGGGAGTTGGAGTCCCTGATAACACACAACGCAGTGCTGCAGTGTTAAAGCGGCAAGATGAGGAAGTACAAACAGGATGGTTTCAGCCCTATATAGTCTCTGTAATTGCAGTCAACTTATGGGGCCAAGATGTTTTAGAAGGTTTACAAGCTTGTATTATTGCCAGCAAGGGACAACAGTCAATAACTCAGATGGGATATCAAGATGGTCAAGGTTTAGGAAAAGATAATCAGGGGATTAAAGAACCCATCGGGCCAAAGGACATACAGGAAAACAAGGATTAGAATATCAGCCTTTTTAGGAGTGGTCACTGCTCAATCTCCTCACCCCCATGCTGAGCCTATGATATGGAAAGATGATAGACCTATATGGGTGGATCAGTGGCCATTAACCAAGAAGAAATTAAGTCATATTCATGAATACAGGAACAAGTAGAGGTTGGTCATATAGAACCTTCCAATAGTCCTTGGAATACTCCTATATTTATAATCCCTAAGAAGGGCAATACCTAAGAAAGCAGCAGGAAAATGGCAATTGTTACATGATCTTAGAGCCGTTAACGCTATTATGCATACCATGGGAACTTTACAGCCTGGACTCCCAGGGCCTTCACAAATCCCTCTAGATTTGTTTCTCACAGTAGTATTAGATCTTAAGAATTGTTTCTTCACCATTCCCTTGGCACCGCAAGATAAACAAAGATTTGCCTTTTCAGTGCCATCTATTAATAATATAGAGCCTATGAAAAGATATCAATGGAAAGTTTTGCCTCAAGGAATGGCCAATAGCCCCACCTATGTCAAAAATATGTAGCTCAAGCTATTATCAAGATGGTCAAGGTTTAGGAAAAGATAATCAGGGGATTAAAGAACCCATCGGGCCAAAGGACATACAGGAAAACAAGGATTAGAATATCAGCCTTTTTAGGAGTGGTCACTGCTCAATCTCCTCACCCCCATGCTGAGCCTATGATATGGAAAGATGATAGACCTATATGGGTGGATCAGTGGCCATTAACCAAGAAGAAATTAAGTCATATTCATGAATACAGGAACAAGTAGAGGTTGGTCATATAGAACCTTCCAATAGTCCTTGGAATACTCCTATATTTATAATCCCTAAGAAGGCAGCCGGAAAATGGTGATTGTTACATGATCTTAGAGCCATTAACACTACTATGCATACCATGGGAGCTTTACAGCCTGGACTCCCAGCGCCTTCACAAATCCCTCTAGATTGGTCTCTTATAGTATTAGATCTTAAGAATTGTTTCTTCACCATTCCCTTGGCACCGCAAGATAAACAAAGATTTGCCTTTTCAGTGCCATCTATTAATAATATAGAGCCTATGAAAAGATATCAATGGAAAGTTTTGCCTCAAGGAATGGCCAATAGCCCTACCTTATGTCAAAAATATGTATCACAAGCTATTTAGCCTTTAAGAGACAAATATTCCCAGTGTTATATTGTCTGTTACATGGATGACTTGCTCCTAGCAAGTCCACAGGAAGAATAGACTTTAGCAATGTTTTCTTAATTAGAAAAGGAACTTCCTAAATGGGGCTTCAAAATTGCTCCAGAAAAAGTACAGAAAGAAATGCCTTTCAAATATCTAGGTACCATAATTGAAAACCAATGTAGTAGGCCTCAAAAGGTGGAAATATTAAAAGATTGCCTTAAAACCTTAAATGACTTTGAAAAATTATTAGGGGACATTAATTGGTTAAGACCTTATCTAACAATCTCTGCAGGAGAGATGAAAAATTTATTTAATATACTTAAAGGTGACTCTAATCTTTCCTCACCCTGAGTATTGACAGATGAAGCTAGGAAAGAGTTACAAAGAATTGAGCAGGCAATCTCTTTAGCCCAAGTGGCACGGGTACTGCCTGAATTGCCTTTATTGGGACAGATTAATCATACTGCAAACAGTCCCACTGGAGTCATCTTCCAAAATAAAAGCTCTCTAACTATTATTTAATGGGTCAACCTAGGACATCAATCCTCTAAAACTGCAGTTTCATATACAGGACTTATGGCTCAGTTGATATTTCAACTTAGAAAGTGCTGCAGACAGCTTAGAGAAGAAGAACCCCAATGTATTTACCTTCCCCTCACTAGGAAGCAATTAGAAATGTTACTTCAGACTAATTTAAGTTGGCAAATTGGACTGAGTGGATATTCAGGGGAACTTAGTTGTCACCTACTAAAAGACAAATTATTACAATTTGTATATTATACCAAAAACTACTAGGCAGGAACCTATTCCTGGAGCATTAACTGTTTTTACTGGTGGATTGTCTAATGGCAAAGCTGCTTATCATACAATGAATTTAGACTGAGTCATCCAAACTAGTCATACTTCTGTACAAAGAACTGAATTAGAAGCTATTAAGGCTGCATTACAGGATTTTCAAGAGCCTCTTAATATTATCTCTGACTCTTCTTACTCTGCAGGTTTAGTAAATAGAATTGAAGCTGCTCGTTTAAAATGGCTCAGTGACCAAATTTTATTTTTATTATTTAAACAAGTTCAGCAGATTGTACAACAGAGACAATATCCTTTTTATATCACTCACATCAGGGCTCACAGTTTATTATTACCCAGCCCGTTAAGTAAAGGAAATGCACATGCTGATCAATTGGTTGCTTTATTAAAACAGGCTTCAGAGTCTCATCAGCTTTTACATCAGCCTTCCAAAATGTTGTTTAGACAATTCTCAATCACTTGACAGCAGGCAAAACAGATTACCAGACAATGTCCCACTTGTATGTTACATCTACCTCAAGGGCCTAACACAGGAATTAACCTTAGAGGTTTGCTAAGGGACCATATCTGGCAAATGGATGTAACACATTATACTCCCTTTGGATGCCTTGGGGCATTGCATGTCTCTGTAGACACCTTTTCAAAAGTCCTATGGGCTACAGCATCTACAGGGGAAACAACAAAACAGGTTATTAATCATTGCCTAGCTGCTTTTGTCATCATGGGAGTTCCAAAAATTATTAAAACTGATAATGGGCCTGCTTACACATGCTGTCATTTCCAGGAATTTTGTAAAAAGTGGAAAATTCAGCACATTACAGGAATACCATATAATTCACAGGGACAGGCCATTATTGAACACCAACGTCAGAGGCTAAAATCCCAACTTGAAAAACTAAAAGGGGAATATGATGAAGAAATAACCTGTGGGTAGGCGGCACCAAGCCTTAATTTCTTTAAATTTTTTCACTTGTGATGCTGATGGAACGACACTGATGGAGTTACACTGGTGTCAGAATAAAACAAAGAAAAATGGTCTAGTTAAATGGAAAGATCCTGAGTCTGGTTTATGGAAGGACCCTGACCCATTCCTAACATTTGGTTGAGGATACGCTTGTATATTTCCAGAAAATTTCTCCAAACCTGTGTGGATTCCTGCAAGAAATATTAAACTGCAACATGGATCCTAGAGAGGAACTGTGACGGAAGCTAATTCCAGCATGTCATAAATGCCAGAAGTTTCATCAAAAGGTTGATGGAACCTTGAGGATTGCCTGCTGGAAATGGCTAAGGGCATTTCCCCACACCTAAAGATTTGCATAGATGATTGCTTGCTGCCAGACAGCTGAAGGCATTTTAATCTACATGTCATTGCCTCCTACTGGCCAAACACCTGAACAGCCATAGGCAGTTCCCCCAATCTGACAATTGATTCTGTATACTAAACCTTGCTTTTGATATGTATATCTACTTTGCCTTAGGACACGTTGTGTTAATAAAAAGTAAAGGGTCCTCAGACAAGGAGAACTTGGTTCCTATAGCCAAGCTCCTCTGGCTCCCCAAAATGCCTTCCAAATTTATGTTTCGTCTCTGGACTCTTTAATAATTTACATGCAGCCCTTCTCCAGATTCCTGAACCCTTCTAGATGCTGAACAAGACCCCCAGCAGAACTGGCCAGATTAATGAGGACCTTGCTCCTGGAGCCATACCTTGCAGCTCTAGACAATCAGCTACCTTAGCCACAGACAGCAGAAGCCCCAGGCAACACACTTAAGATAAGGAGTGGAAGAACACAGCAGATGATGAACAGCCCAGGGATGACTTGGGGAGTGACAAAGAAGACGGTCCAGAAAGCTGAATGAATTTGTGAAAAGACCAAAACCTCAATAATGCCTGAAAATGTCTCTCTTGCCATGTTGGCAGTCACCAGCTGTGCAGTAATATCACCAAGGGCTAATGGGGAAGCCCTCCCTGGGTAAAATCCCTTACATGGGCTGATCCTCCACCTAGTATAGTAAGTATATGGGCAAAGTATAATTACACAGGTGTCCCTGCCCAGCTTCCCTTTTTATATGACACAGAATCAAACTACTGCTCCTTTGTGTATAGAATTAAAGAGAGGTTTTTCTGGCTAGCATCGACACCAAATGAGGGGGAAGAACAAAACCTAAATACAATTACTATCACTACTTGCTCCTGGGAGAGGCAAAGAGAATTTAACATTACTAAGACCTTCCCCAACTAAGCCATTATGTAAAAGTCTTATGAATGGCACCCACCAGCAGCAAACTTAAGAACAGTTTTTTTCTTTTGTGGATTGAAGCCCCTACAGGTCTGTGTATAGTAATAATTGTACCCTGAAAAGGAAGGGGACTGCATCCTATCTATATATTAAAGCTACTCACTCCATCTCATGGTATGGAGGAGGATTTATTTAATCTCAATTACAGCATGATAATCTGCAAAACAATCAATGGAAATCAGCTGCTGCACTTGCACCAATAAAATGATATAGTTTTAACTATAGCTTAAATAATTCCATTCATACCTTATAGGGGACTCCCAATGTGCTAGGGACAGGGGCCTGACAAAAAGAATTACTGAGTAGACTGAGGGGCAGGGACCATGGGAAAGAAAGATGGCTAGTTATCTCGCTAGAAAAGCAATGTGTTATGATTGACCCCAGGCAGGTGTGACCCTGCTCGTAAATTTTATGTAAACTTTTTACCCTGCCAGTATCAGGAACGGCTAATGAACCGCTTTGCAGTTTGTTTTTCTTTTTTTAAAAAAAATACGTTGTAGTGTTGCAGATAAAAGGTCTTGCTGTACTCTTGGTCTGCACTGCAAGCTGTGGGCTCTTATGGGAAGGACACGGCTAGCAGTCAGCTGTTCAGCTTAATAAAGGCTCTTAAAATTTAAATTCTGAGTCGGTGGTCTATCTCACTGAGCTAACCCATAACAAAAAGCTGCTGTCGCCGAACCGGTTTGGCTCAGTGGATAAAGCATCGGCCTGCGGACTGAAGGGGCCCCG
>NW_006284004.1:53687-55153 GCF_000327345.1 Myotis davidii
TTACCTTCTTGGCGCTTAGGGTAAAAAATAACACCACCCTTGATATTTTGGAATTACAGCAGCATATTGTATAATTATCCCAGGCAAACTTACAAACTAATTCCTTAGATGCTTAGCAGCAATTTAAAGAAAGAATTTACTCCATTTCACTGGATCTCCTTACTTTTGCCTTTTAGCATAACCATTATTGTCTGTCTCATTCTTGTTCTTTATGTTTAAATTTAGTCTGCAGATGTGAAATAAAAATCTTAAAAGAATCCAAGTGGCATATCAACATCTATTAAGAAATTAAAGAAGGGGGAAATGCTGGAAACCAAGATCAACAGTAATTAATATAAATGCAAGAAGTCTGGTCAGAGGCTGAATGGGGCCTTTTGATATCCACAGGGATGGATATCTGCATTTTATTACCTACTGCTGACTCAATGGCCTAAAGAAAACTCCTCCACCCTGATAATCTTACTGTTTACCAAACATCACCTTTGATATGTCTGTTTGCATTCCTAAAAGGCAATTGTGCATTCTAGTAAATAAAAGCAGATGGGAAGGGAGAGTCAGTGGAACTTGGTCCCTTGTACCAAGATCACAACTGGCTTCCCCCATAATTTCCAAATTTATATTTCTTGTCTTGTGTGGATAATTTGTGCATCAGCTCTTTCTCCAAGTCTTTGAACCTGAGGCCATGTGGGCTGTGGCTTCACAGGCTATGCTGTGGTGTTTGGGTCCAGCAGAGGGGCCTGTGGGCTCCATCCAGCAGAGACTTTACTTTCTTGAAAGACATTGTGAAGAGCCCCAGTTAGTGACTAAAGTGTTTGTCTTGGGGCAAGGGGTGAGAATTCTTCCACCTTGAGTGTGGGGTTGGAACCTCTCTCCCCACCTGTGGTGCTTTCTGGACTGTTCCTTCCTCTAGGGTTAGTGGCATGGAGGAGAAGGGCAGGCCAGCTATTTTTGGCCTTCACTATGGAGAGTTAGGAATATGTGTAGAGTTGTAAATTCCAGCTCCCACTTTGGTGAGGCCAGCCATGTGGAGAGATTGGAGTCCTGCATGGGGATGATCTTCTAATCCTCTGCATGGACTGGTGGGATGAGAGCACAAGTTCCACACAGAGCTTGGATTTTTGAACAGTATCCTCCAGGAAGGAGTCTATGGAGGAGAGAGAGGGGCATGTCCTGTACTTTGTGATTATATTGTGGGAGGGTGGATTAGATTTTCCTGTGAATTAAACCAAGCAGCTCTGCCAGAAGTGTGCTAGGGTGAGGGACTGCGGCATGGAAGGGTTACAGAATGTTACAGAATGTGCTAAGGGGAGGAAATAGGACATGAGAAATTGAATGTTCTGGGAGGGGGGACTGACATATGGAGGATTGTGTCAGGGTTAGGAACCATGGAAGAAAAATTGCTAGATTGTCTTAGAAAAACAATGTGTTATGATATGCTCCAGCCAGGTGTGACTCTGTTTACCCCC
>NW_006284004.1:55168-59300 GCF_000327345.1 Myotis davidii
ATGGACCTGGTGTATATGGCATACTGTTCTTAATATGTTTGCTCACTTTCTTGGCGCTATGTGTTTTAACCAAGGTCACCTCTCTGAGAAAGGTTGTTTCCCTAGGTAGGGATTTTTCCCTGAAGTTAGGGAGGGAATAAAACCCCTTAACTAAATTCCAGGCGGGTAATCACTTTAACTATGAACAATCACCCTTAAGCTACATAATCTTTACTCCCTAGAATGGAGATAAGAAATGCCCTAACCTTTGGAATAAAAATTGACAGGATTAAAATCAACTGGTATAAATACAGATGTAATAATACAATAAAAGACATAACCTGGATGGAGAACCTAGACAGAACTTGGCTGGAGATCCTGGCTAGAGATCCTGGCTAGGCTGCTGATCAACTGAATGCTGTCTCCATGTCATTCCTTCTTTGCTGACTCCGTCCACATCTTTGCAAACCCCTGGACCTGCTGGGGTTGGACCCCAGCACAGCTCCAGGAAGGAGAGGTAAAGCCCATTTCCCCCTACTGCAGTCTGCATACACCATACCCAACTATTTGGTTTAGCTCAGTGAAGTCATGCATAGTCCCACTTGAAGCAGTTCTGTGGAGGATGGCAGTGTTGCTCAGAGTGAGATATTCCAAGTGTGAGATGCTCAGAGATTATTGTTTGGGACAAGGAAAAAGTACTTAGCCCTTTCGTTTGGGCTTATCTGCAAACACTCTCAACTGAGACTCTTGATCAATCAGACTAAGCCCAGGGTGTTATGGGTTGGCTCAACAAGATAGACCACCGACTCAGAATTTAAATTTAAGAGCCTTTATTAAGCTGGCCAGCTGACCACAGCACCTATCTCCCCCTCTGGGAGATTCGGAGCATATGGCAGAGATCAAGGGTGCAGTATGATCCTTTATAGCAAAACAGTGTTACCTTAGAAGTTCACAGAAAGTTCATAAGCACAAAGGGGGGGTAAACAGAGTCACACCTGGCTGGAGCGTATCATAACACATTGTTTTTCTAAGACAATCTAGCAATTTTTCTTCTATGGTTCCTAACCTTGACACAAGCCTCCATACGTCAGTCCCCCCTCCCAGAACATTCAATTTCTCATGTCCCATTTCCTCCCTTTAGCACATTCTGTAACATTCTGTAACCCTTCCATGCCTCAGTCCCTCACCCTAGCACAAGGGCAGCTGAAACTGCTTCTGCAGAGAATGCAGGCTTTTTCCAACCTTAACTTGCAGCAAGCCCCCTGACAGGGGAACTAGAGTTAGAGTCTCTAGTAGATATTGAGGAGTTTGTCTTTGAAGCAGAGACTAACTTCTCCTCATTGAGTGCCTGAAAGGATAATCTCTAAGCAGAGGGCTCACTAACATGAGATAGGATATCCTGGGTTCATCCTACAGACTAGAAGCTCTTCAGAAGGCTCTGGAGGAAGACCAAGCAAACTCATTGGGGAGGTGTAGTAGCTGACAGGTGGAGGCAGAACCTTAGTGAGCCTAGCTCTGACCATAGGTTTTCCCCCAACTCTAATCTAAAAGAACCTAACCCATTTACACAAATTGAAAACTCCCGTGAACACACAGGTCTAGCAGATGCTGACAAAAACAGTGAAGAGAGTGGTAACTATACACAGGCAGCTTAAGGCCAGTTACATGCAACATATGACAGCAGCCTGCATCTGAAACCCACCCAAAAGGACCCAGAATACTCAGAACCATCAAAATGAGTGGTGGGCCTCAGACCACACCAGAGTTCAACCAAACTAGAAAAATAAATGGTACACCCAAAGGAGTCTCCCGGCCGGCTCCAGATCCTGCTTGAAACAACCCTGCCTAGGGAGGGGGAGCCCTTTCACAGCATCTCATGCATGGTGAAAAAGTTTATCTCTATAGATACCCAGTATGAAGGTTAACAATTGTGCCACTTGCCCACCAAGACGCCTCAAGGGTACACCTACCCAGTAGTTTGCATACCATGGTTTAGGTTGAGCCTCATAGGCAGACAGCCTGAGGGTCAATCCAAAACCATGAAAGGGCCATCAGCAATTACAAAGGAAGGGTCCAGACAACCCACAAAAGAGACATTCCTAGAGCACCCAGCTCAGGAGATGAAGGAAATTACATCACTACACTTTAGAAGACATGGAGTCATAGCAGCCCTATCTAAAACATAGAAACAAACACAAAGAGACAGACAAAATGGGAAGACAGAGAAGTAGCCCCCAAATCAAACAACAGGAAGACACTCCAGAAAAAGAACTAAATAAAATGGAGGCAAGAAATTTATCAATACAGAATTCAAAGTAATTGTTTATGAGGGTGCTCAAGGAACTTAGTGAGAAAAACAACATCATGAAGAAGGATACAGAAACCATGAAAAATAACCAGTCAGAAATGAAGAATGCCATACCTGAAATACAGATTACATGGGAAGGATTGCCAGGGAACTAAATGTGGTAGAGAATCAAATCAAGAAGACAATTAGAAGACAAGGTAGAAAAAAACATACAATTATAGCAAACACACAAAAATTATTTTAAAAGAACAAGAATAGTTTAAGGGAAATCTGGGACAACATGAAATGCAACAACATCTTTATCATATGGATACCAGAAGGAGGAGAAAGTGAACAAAGGATAGAAAACTTGCTTGAGGAAATAATGACAGAAAACATCCCTAAACTGGTGAAGGAAAAGTCATACAAGTTCAGTAAGCAAAGAGAGCCCCAATAGAGAAAAACGCAAGGAGACCCACTCCAAGATACTTCAAATTAAAATGACCACAATTAAAGATAAAGAGAGAATCTTAAAGGTGGAAAGAGAGAGTTAGTTACCTACAAGGGAGCTCCCATAAGTCTGTCAGTGGATTTCTCAATAGAAATACTTCAGGCCAGAAGGGATTGGCATGAAATATTAAAAGTAACAAAAAGAAAGAACCTGCATCCAAGACTGCTCTATCTAGCAAGGCTATCATTTAAAATAGAAGACAAGGGGAATTAAAAATTGTGGCAGAGTAAGGGGATGCTACACAGACATGCTCCCAGGAACAAACTGATATTACAACTAAAATACAGAAAATCTTCTTGAATAATCAATGGAAAATTCACAGAAGAGAACCCATCTGACATCCGAGAACAGAAAGTGGAAACTGCATGGAGAATGGTAGGAGGGGTGGAGGCACAAAAGGGCTGGCCAGGTGCCCACAGACAGCAACTGAAGTCCCAGAGAGATATCTCAGCTGTGGGGGGTTGCCACTGAGAATTCTGGGATCTAATCCCCAAGCTGGGCCACCCAACAGAGCAACAGAGAGCATCAAAACTGAGGAGTGTACTCATATAATATCTGGCTGTGAAAAGCAGCAGGCAAAAAAAAAGCTGAAAATTCAGGCACCCTCTAAAGGGCTAATACACAAAATTCCTTGTGGAGCCACAAACCTTGTGCTCTACCAGAGGGAGGGTGAAGTGGACTGGAGCTGTGCGAGCAGAAGCCAGGACTGGAGACTTGGGGGATAGAACTCAGAAGGCACACACCCCAAGTTTCATGGGCTAAGTCGTTCCTCACCCAGGGGAGGACATTTTTTCCACATAGACTTTGCCTTGCCTGGGGGAGAAGACAGTTGACACACCCTATTGGAAAACACATAGCTCTGAGGCCACTTAACAGATGAAAAGTAACAGCCTCCAGGCAGAAGCAACTGCCTCACACTGTTGAAAAAACCTTTCACCACACCTGAGGACAATTGCCTGGGGGGCAATTGAAATCAAAATCCTATCAGACAGAAGTGGTCTCTGGAGGTTTTGCATCTTTGCCTGACCTAAGTAGTCAGAAACAGTCTTTAACACTGTCCTGCACTAGAGATTGAGAGGTGTAGAGGATCTACCTAATAGATACTCACAAACCTAGACAGAGGAGACAAAGAAACAACCCCAAAATGAAAGAACTAGAGAAATGTCCAGAAGGAGAGATAAATGAAACAGAGATAAGAAATTTATCTGAAGCAAAGTTCAGAGTACTGATGGTAAAGATGCTCAATAGCATGAAAGATAACATAGTAACTATGAGATAAAGAACGTCTGAGATAAAGAATGATATAACACAAATAAGAACACACTTCATCTGGAATAAAAAAAGACCCCGAATAG
>NW_006284004.1:60365-61184 GCF_000327345.1 Myotis davidii
CGAAAATGGGGAAACAAAAAACAACCCCCAAATGAAAGAACAACAGAATACTCCAGAACAGCTAAGTGAAATTGACATAGGATATTTACCAGATATATAGTTTAGAATAATGGTAGCAAAGATGCTCAATAGAAAAAAAAAAACAACAAAAAAAAGATGTAACTATGAAAAAAGACCAGCTGGAAATAACAAATGACATAACACTAATAAAGAACACACTGGAAGGAATACACCGCAGATTAGGGGAAGCTGAGGATCAAATCAGTGTATTAGAAGTCAGAGTTCAAAATACCACTCAAGCAGAAAGCCAAAAAGAAAAAAATAACAATAAAAAAAACAGGAATACAGCTCGTGGAAGCCGTTGGACAACATGAAACGTGACAATATTTGAATAGCAGATGTGCCAGAAGAGGCAGAAAGGGAGAAACAAAATAGAGAATGTGTTTGAAGAAGTAACGGCAGAAAACTTCCCTAGCCTGGTAAATGAAAAGTCACAGAAGTTTAGGAGGCACAAAGAACCCCAAACAAGAAGAAACCGAACAGGTCCATGCCCAGACACATCATAATTAAAATGCCAAAAATTTGGAGAAGCCAAGATAGCGGCATAGGTAAACACCGGAAATGGCTCCCTCCCACAACAAATTAAAAAATACAACTAAAGACAAAACGGACATCATCCAGAACCACAAGAAAGATGGCTGAGTGGAAATTCTACAACTAGAAGGAAAGGGAAAAGCACACTGAGACTCAGAGGTGGTGCAGAAGTGCTGAGGTACAGAGGCACACGTGGCAAGGGCTGGTGACTGAGGATGTGGCTGT
>NW_006284005.1:0-407 GCF_000327345.1 Myotis davidii
ATCCCAGATACCTACTTCCCTCTGCTCAAGGAGACGCTGAAAATAAAAAAGAGCTGGGAGCTTGGGTCACTGGGGGCCGTGGCCAGCCTGAAACCAGCCATCAGCCCCTCCCCCAGGCTGGCCACACCTCCATGGGGGGAGGGTCCCCCCTGGGGGGCTGGGCCAGCCGGAAAACAGCCATCAGCCCCTCCCCCAGGCTGGCCACACCTCCATGGGGGGAGGGTCC
This sequence comes from Myotis davidii, assembly GCF_000327345.1. Lineage (NCBI taxonomy): Eukaryota > Metazoa > Chordata > Mammalia > Chiroptera > Vespertilionidae > Myotis > Myotis davidii. The sequence goes on from NW_006284005.1 coordinate 227, forward strand.
CCCCTGGGGGGCTGGGCCAGCCGGAAAACAGCCATCAGCCCCTCACCCAGGCTGGCCAGGCACCCTAGCGGGGAACCTCACCCCATGGGGACATGGCTGGCTGTAAACCACCACAAGCCCCTCACCCAGGCTGCCCCATGCCCCAAGGGGATCCCCACCCTCATCCGGGACACCCTTCAGG
>NW_006284006.1:0-251 GCF_000327345.1 Myotis davidii
ATTGATTTTAGACAGGAAGGAAGAGGGAGAGGGAGATGGAGAGAGAGAATCACGGACCAGCCGCCTCCCGCACGCCCCCTACTTGGGATCGAACCCACAACCCAGGCCTGTGCCCTTGACCGGGAATTGAACCCAGGACCTCCTGGTTCCGAGGTGGACCCTCAACCCTTGAGCCACGCCGGCCGGGTTGTGGCAGAATTTATAAAACTCTCAGGGAACCTGGCCAATGTGGCTCAGTGGATAGAGCGTCA
>NW_006284007.1:0-218 GCF_000327345.1 Myotis davidii
ACAGCATTAAATGCTTATGTTAGAAAAGAATAAGTATATTTAAATCAATAATCTAAGACTCCATTTTAAAAAAATTGGAAAAGGGTGAGAGCCAATTTGGAAGCAGAGGTAAATGCATGTTCTCACTGCCTCCCACAGCCACGTGAAATGCACAACTAAAATGGAGAACAATGATCATTCCAGACTAGGGAGGTACAGAAGAAAGCACACCGAGACTG
>NW_006284008.1:0-3749 GCF_000327345.1 Myotis davidii
GCAGTGGCAAAAAGAAAGGCATTGCTTCTGTAACCATTGATGACCATGACTCTGTATACAAGATTGTCATTCAGGCCGAAACCGGTTTGGCTCGGTGGATAGAGCGTCGGCCTGCGGACCGAGGGGTCCTGGGTTCAATCCCGGTCAAGGGCATGTACCTGGGTTGCGGGCACATCCCTAGTGGGGGACGTGCAGGAGGCAGCTGATCGATGTTTCTCTCTCATCGATGTTTCTAACTATCTCTCTCCCTCCCTGTAAAAAAATCAATAAAATATATTAAAAAAAAAAAAGATTGTCATTCAGAAATACCATACTGTGAAGGGCCACAACTATGAAGTAACGAAAGCTCTATCTAAGCAAGACATGGCTAGTGCTTCGTCCAGCCAAAGACGTCAAAGTGGTTCTGGAAACTTCGGAGGTGATCGTGGAGGTGGTTTTGGTGGAAACGACAACTTTGGTCGTGGAGGAAACTTCAGTGGTTGAGGTGGTTTTGGTGGCACCTGTGGTGGCAGTGGGGATGGCCCTAATGGATTTGGTAATGATGGTGGTTATGGAGGAGGCTACCCTGGTTACTCTCTAAAGGAAGCAGAGGCTAAGGAAGTGGTGGACAGGGTTATGGAAACCAGGGCAGTGGCTATGGAGTGAGTGGCAGCTATGACAGCTATAAGAATGGAGGAGGCGGAGGCGAAGGCAGCTTTGGCGGTGGTAGTGGAAGCAATTTTGGAGGTGGTAGAACTATAATGATTTTGGCAATTACAACCATCAATCTTCAAATGTTGGGCCTATGAAAGGAGGAAACTTTGGAGGCAGAAGCTCTGGCCCTTATGGTGGTGGAGGTCAATACTTTGCCAAACTACGAAACCAACGTGGCTATGGCGGTTCCAGCAGCAGCAGTAGCTATGGCAGTGGCAGAAGGTTTTAATTGCTGCCAGGAAACAAAGCTTAGCAGGAGAGGAGAGCCAGAGAAGTGACAGGGAAGCTACAGGTTACAACAGATTTGTGAACTCAGCCAAGCACAGTGGTGGCAGTTTTACAGAGAGGAAAGGAGAGAGATAGAGAGTTAGAAACATCCATGAGAGAGATAAATCGATCAGCTGCCTCCTGCACATCTCCCACTGGGGATGTGCCTGCAACCCAGGCACATACCCTTGACCGGAATCGAACCCGGGACCCCTCAGTCTGCAGCCTGACGCTCTATCCACTGAGCCAAACCGGATTCGGCAAACCAAGGGTTTTAATGTAAAATTTTTTTTGTTTGCACCCTTGCTGTTGATTGCTAAATGTGATAGTCTGATCCTGATGCTGAATAAATGTGACTTTTAATAAAATAAATGAATAAATAAAATAAAAATAAAGGGTCAACGATACCACTATCAGCCACGACACTTCTGTTCTCATTGATCCCAGTGGTCTGTTCTCAAAAAAACCCAGAAAATTTTGTTTCCAAAAAACCACACAATGCCCTGGCCAGTGTGACTCAGTTGGTTGGAACAGCATCCTGTGTACTGAAGGGTCGAGGGTTCTATTCCCGGTTAGGGCACACACCAGAATGTGGGTTCCATACCCGGTTTTCACCTGTGCAGATGGCAGCCAATTGATGTTTCTCCCTCATCTCTCTCCCCCCATTTCCCTTCCTCTCTATGTAAAAGGAAGAATAAAGAAAGACATAAGAATTTCAGGGTAGCCTAAAACAAGAGATCTCAAAAAGTCTAGTGGCAAAGTAAATAACAAGACAATGTACCAAAGCTTAGTTATAACATTCAGAAAATGTAGCCCTAACTGGTTTGGTTCAGTGGATAGAGCATTGGCTTGAGGACTGAAGGGTCCCAGGTTCAATTCCAGTCAAGAGCGTGTACCGAGGTGGCGGGCAAGAGGCTCTATCATCAATGTTTGTCTATCATCAATGTTTCACTCTATCCCTCTTTGTACCTTCCTTTGTGTAAAAATCAATAAAATATATTTTAAAAAAAGAAAATGTCATTCTAAGGAGAAATTTTAAGAGAGATCAATGACTACATTGTCACAAAAGATCTCAAAGAACCTAACATGGCACCTCAGGAAACTAGAAACACAACAGGAAAGTAAACCAAAGCTTTCAAAGGAAAGAAACCATAAATATTAGAACAAACATAAATAAAAGAGCTACAAAAGAAAGGAATAGCTAAAAGGTATATTTAAAAAAATATATAAAAATGTGCAAGTCATTAGCTACACTAAAGCTAAAACAAACAGAAACCAAGCCTCCAATAAGTAAAACAAGAAATAAAAGATAAGACATTATATCTATCACTATGAACCACACTGCATCGTAAGAGATGTTGATGTTAGGAGACATGACCCTCCATAGAGAAATTTCTCAAGATCCCACTATGAGCTCCTGAAATTAATAAACAAGTTCAGTATCCTGTCCAGGTGGCTCAGTTGGTGAGAGTGTGGCCCTGATGCCCCAAGGTTGTGGGTTTGATCCCCCATCAGGGCATATGTAGGGGACAACCAATGAATGCACAGATGGGAACAACAGCACACCAACGCCTCACTCTCTTTGTTTCCCTCTCTCTCCATTTTGGTCTCTAAACCAATAAATAAATGCTGCCCGGTATGTCTCACTGATTGAGCATTGACTCTTGAACTAGGATGGGGGGGGAAACCCTTGGCATGTTTCCCAAACATGGCATGCCTGTGACTTTAGCTGGCATGCAAAACCCTCTCTTATAATCTTGCATTTACAATTTTTGTGAACATTTGAATAACTTAAATGTTAAATTACAAGGAACTGGCAAGATACTTGAAGTTATGTTTGGTTACATAAAGGCTTTCGAAAAGAAACTGGAACTTTTTAAAAGGGATGTGGATGGTGAGACATTTAGATATTTCCCAAACCTCAAGAGGCACATCAAAGGCCTCCCAAAGGATGACAGAACGGACTGTCAAAGCCTTCAAAAGCTGTTTTTAAACATCATCAAGTCAATTATTGAGCAGTTCCTCTCAAGATTTGCCAAATTCAGAGAACTGGAAGAGACAGCAAAATTCATGAGGTTTCCAGACAGCATGAAACTGGAGGAACTAAACTTACAAATGTTTTCATGGATAGACATGGCTGACTTTGAAATGCAGTTGATTGAATTTCAGAGTACATCAATTTGGAAGCAGAAATTTATTGACCTTAGAGTTGACTTGGAAAACATTGAAAAAAAGCAATTAGAGACAGGAGTACTAGAAAGAAGTGTCGAAAACGAACAATTGAGGACTCGGAATGCTATTCCAGAAATTTTTTTCTGTTTAGAAAACTTTGCAACAGTGTTACTCTCCATGTTTTCATCCACATACACTTGTGAATCTTTGTTCTCAGTGATGAATTTTGTTAAGTCTCATAATAGGAGTAGCCTGACGGATGAAAGCAGTAGCTCAAGTATATCTCTGAAGGTCACGAAATGTGAACCTGATGTAAAATCTCTGTCATCAGTGATGCAGCAGCAAAAGTCCCACTGGTAATATCAAACGGAGTCATAACGTTTTCTGTCGGACTATCAGTGTACATGTATACATTAAAAAATAAATGTATTTTTCATCATCACATACTGTGTTTTTGTCGCTCAAATGAATTTTATTATTTCTTCAAGATTCTTCACATACGTACACCTTAAGACATATCAAATAGGTGTACACATGTTCTCAAAAAATTAGGGTTGGCACGCAGAAGAATTTTCAGTCAGAGATTTTGCTGGTTTTGACACGCACTCACAAAAAGA
>NW_006284008.1:10360-10599 GCF_000327345.1 Myotis davidii
CCATGTTTCCAACTCTCTGTCCCGCTCCCTTTCTCTCTGTAAAAAATCAATAAAATATATTAAAAAAAGAAAAGAACGGGGACCTAATAGGTGACAATGTAAAAAAAAAACCTGGTATATTTACACCATGGAATAGCATGCAGCAGAAAAAAAAAAGAATCTCTTACCCTGTCACACAGTATGGAGGGACCTGGTGAGCATCAAGGTACGTGAAATCAGTCAGAGAAGACAGTATCACT
>NW_006284009.1:0-380 GCF_000327345.1 Myotis davidii
TCTCTCTCCTTTTTTCTCTCTCTCTCTCTCTCTCTCTCTATCTCTCTCTCCCTCTCCCTTGCTCTCTCCAAAATCAATTAAACATAAAACAGACATCTAATTCATGCCAGTATATTCTTTCCTTGCTTTTATATTTTTTGCACCATCTCGTGTTTCACATGAGCCAAATAAAAGAAGCAGGAACTCAGGGGGCCTGCCCGGCGAGAGCGACGGTAATTGAGACAAATTCTCCTATTTTGATGGAAACCCCTCGACGTGCTGTCCCACTAAATACTGCTTTCAATGCAGGCGCCGTCTCGCACGCCCGACACCTCCCTCCCATCCTCCCCAAAGCACAACTGCAGTCAGAGAGACCCCGTGCCTGGAATTATAGTTGCAAG
>NW_006284010.1:0-409 GCF_000327345.1 Myotis davidii
AGCCAAACCGGCTAGGGTAGAATTACATTTTAAATGTATGGTAATACCAGATGCTGGCAAAAACGTGAAACAATTATCAATTCATATATTCTTCGGGTGAAAAGTGCAAATTGATGTAACTCCTTTGGAAAACTCTGTTTGCATAATCTAGTAATGCCAATGATACGCATGTCCTATACCCAAGCAATTCCACTCCTAGGTTTATAGCCTAGAGAAATGAGTGCACAAAAACACAAGAAGACATACACAAGAATGTTCCTAGCACTACTGTGCATAAAAGCCTCAAACGGAAACCCAAATGGCCAGCCAAAGTACACCAGATAAACTCTGGTATATTCACACAATGGGATTCTCAATAAAGTAAATGTGCTACAGCCAAATACACAACATGGAAAATCTCAACCATAAT
>NW_006284011.1:0-228 GCF_000327345.1 Myotis davidii
TCTATGAAGTCACAATCCAGTCTATAAACTAACCATCCTCTCAATGAAGTCAAAATACTATGATGTAAAAACACAGTGTATGAAGTAACAATCCTCTCTATGAAGTCACAATCCAGTCTATGAACTAACAATCCTATCTATGAAGTCACAATCCACTGTATGGCCTAACATTACTCCTTATGATGTCACAATAGCGTCTATGATCTAACAATACAGTGTATGAAGTAA
>NW_006284012.1:0-375 GCF_000327345.1 Myotis davidii
GTTGATATTGGATGACACCGTCTCTTGTGAACATTGAATGACATTTTATTTCGTGTCAGTTTCCTCCTCAAGGAAGTTTTGTGTTTGTCATGGACTCTAGATCAGGAATGTATGGACCTGGCTGTGAACGGGGTCTCTACCATATGGCATCGCATTAGCTATGCCTGAGGTTAAAGATGAGTTTCTCCTTCTTTCTCTCCTGACTTGTGTGTAAAACATTTGTCTTCCATCGAGACACCTTGGGAAACTTAATCTTCAAACCTTTTCATTGAGGCTTTTGGCTCTTCTGGGAGGAAGATCGTATTATCTGCCAATGATGGTCATGACATTTCCCCCCCAGACCCTCAAACCTTTTGTTTCTGTTTCAGGACCCTC
>NW_006284012.1:444-1204 GCF_000327345.1 Myotis davidii
CTGGTGCCGGGGGACGGGAAGCCTGGGCCCAGCATCAGGCTGGGCACTGGGGCCTGTGGCCTCTCGCTGACACCTCTGTGACTTGCCTTCCTGTCATCTGGATTGAAACCAGCCCCAAACTCACAGCCACTGTTGAGGTGGGTGAAGGTGGGGGCTCTGTTCAGACCAGAGGCAGGGAGGGAGGAAGCCCCCGTATCACACAGAGGTCTGCACCTGGGCCTGTGGGACTTGCTGGGTCTGGGAGCCCAGCCCCTTCCCTCCTGGGTGCTCGCTCCCCCCACCACGGGCCCGCCTGACCATGTTGGATCCTGGTTGTTTTCTGTCGAGATATCCAGTGTCCCCTGAGAATTCTGGGTGTCCCTGGAGACACCCACATCTCAGCAAGGATGACAGGGACCCTGGCCCCAGGAGGGAATGATGGGTTTCTAGAGACCTGAGCTCATCTAGGTGCTGCAAAGCATCCCTTGATGGTCTCCTCACTGGGCTCACGGGGGACAGAGGACCCGGCAGTGGTTCAGGAGTGTGGGAACCCCTCTTCCTTCTCCTCTCAAACCACTGTCTGGTCCTGTCCCATGCTTGGTGGAGAATGATTCTCAGATGTCAAAGGCGGGAAAGCCTGTCCCTGGCAGGTGGCCGGCCTCTGGCTGGAATTGAACTTGGTGGACAGAGATCCTCCATTCAGAAAGCAGGGAGTGTGAGAGGGGGGTTGGCTCCCAGCGCTGTGGGGGTGGGGGCGTGTGCAGGAGGTGAGGAAATGTGA
>NW_006284012.1:2072-3749 GCF_000327345.1 Myotis davidii
CTGAGGAACCTGCAACCAAGGTATGTGCCCTTGACCAGAATCAAACCTGGGACCCTTCAGTCCACATGCCGACGCTCTACCCACTGAGCCAACCGGCTGGGGCTCCAGCACCAATACTGAGTGTCTTCTCAGAGAGGAAACACCATGTTTCTTATCTGATATCTGGTCTGCTGGTCACCACTGGTCCCACTGAAGAGATAAGCCCTGCCTCCTCCCAGGTCCCACCCCAAAGGAGGGCGGCTTCCCTTGGGCCAGTCTGGGCAGGAGGATAAAGGGGCTCAGAGGGCCAAGGACAGAAGGCAGACAGACCGGGCATGGTGAGGACGCTGCTCAAAGCCCCATCCTCTCCCTTCCCAGGCTGTGTCCCCCCCCCCACATCTCCTCACTGGCTCTCCTCCATCCCCTCTCCCCCTGCAGATGCTGTGGCTGCTGGTCCTGACTCTCCCCTGTCTGGGGGGCTCGTACCTGTGACCTCAGGTGGGTCCTGACCTCCAAGCCTGGCTTTTCTGCAAACCCCAGACTCTGACCTGTCAGAGGCCGCCCCTGGGATGGGTGGCGATCCCCCTCTGAGGGTGGCTCTGGGAGGGACTGAGGATGGGGCCATGCTGAGTGCCGGGCAGTGGTGCCTGGGTCCCTGATGGCTCTTCCTCTGCTTCCCCAGATCCCAGCCCAGGGACTGAGCTGGTGGGCATCGTGGGGGGGCATGATGCTGCTGTTGGGGCCTGGCCGTGGCAAGTGGGCCTTTGGTTCTGGAATCAAACAAGTTCCCAATGGAGTCTTTATTGCGGGGGCTCCCTCATCCACTCCCAGTGGGTGCTGACCGCTGCCCACTGCATTCCAGGGTAAGTCTGACTTTGCCAGCACCCGGTGAGGGAGGAGGTGGACAGTGTCGGGAGGCATGTGTGTGCATTGGGAGCAGATCCTGGGCTGAGTGGTTGCAGACCCCCCACCAGGATTCAGCTTCCTGGCGCTCCCCTTGCCCACCACAGAGGGGAGGTCTCTGGGCTCTGAGGGGCTGGCCCACTCCCTGCTACAGCCTCTCAGAAGGCTTTGGCCTTCTGTCCCCAGGACAAACCCAGTGACTCGGCACTTTAAGGTCCAACTAGGACAACTGAGACCCTCATACAGTGACAGTGTGCAGGTGGCCAGGATCATCCGCCACCCCAAGTACAGGCTTGAAAAGGGAGTATTCGGTGGGGCGGACGTGGCACTTCTCAAACTGGAGGCCCCCGTGCAACCATCTAACCTCGTCAGTTGGATCCGCCTCCCGCCAGCCTCCCTCTCATTCCCCCCAGGCACAAGGTGCTGGGTGACTGGCTGGGGCGACATTGCTTTTCACGGTAAGAAACAGAACCAGGATGACACCGGGCGATGCAGGGGGCAGGCCGGGCTTTATAGAGGAGGCTCAACTGGGGTCTGAGCTGGGTCCCTCCGGGGTCTCCCTTGGGTGTAGGAGGCAGACAGCTCGAGAGGAGTCTGTTAAGGAGCGGAGACCAAAGTAGCAAGAGTGAGGCATGGCCGTGGGCATCTTTTTTAAAAAAAATATCACCCAGGGATATTTTTTTTCCAGTGATTTTTAGAGAGAGTGGAAGCTGGGGGCGGGCGGGGTAGGGGAGGAGGGTGAGACAAAGAGAAACACCGATGTGAGAGAGACACATTGATTGGTTGCCTCCCACA
>NW_006284012.1:4799-5959 GCF_000327345.1 Myotis davidii
GATTTCCCCCATTTTCCAATGTGATCAGCTCCTGGGACCAAATGAAGTGCAGCCTCATTTCCACCAGATCCTCAGTCTCCCATCCTGAGCTTCTCCCCAACAGGGCGGACCTGCAGGGGCCCTGACCAGCCAGTCCCCCTCTTCCCGCCCCACCCTCTGGCTCCCCCAGCTCCCAGGTCCTGGTTGGTTGGAGGAGGCAGAGAGGAGGGTGGAGAGGGGACCCCAGTCCCCCCAGGCCACTGTCCTGGCGCTGGCGCCCCTGCTGGAGAGGCACCGCGGTGCACTGCCCCTCTGGCCTGCAGAGCGGCTCCTTTCTCCCTGGGGGTGGGCAGGGCTCCCAGTGGACAGAGGAGCTTCAGTTTCAAATCCAGGGAGTGAGAAGGGGCTGTGGAGCCCCCCCTGCCCCAGACAGTGACGTGCACTTCCTGCTGGAGTAGGATTTGGTGAGCATGGCTGGTGCCCGGCTGAGGTGGGTCCTGCACCTGCAGGTTGGGGCCAGAACCCAGGAGGGCCTGTGGAGCCTGAGGCGGCCCCCTCATCCCCCCCACTCCCGCACCCAGCAACCATAAGTCTGTTAACTGTATCTATGAGCTTGTTTCTCCTTTGTTTGTTTGTTTGTTTTATTCTTTATATTCCACATATAGGTGAAATCATATGGTATTTGTCTTTCTCTGATTGACTTATTTCACTTAACATAAGGGTAAGATTTCTTTTTTTATGGCCCAGTAATATTTCATTGTACATACAGGATGGGGCAAAAGTAGGTTTATAGTTATTCTTCTAAACTAATAAAAGACAAAGATACTGCCGAAACCTGTTTGGCTCGGTGGATAGAGCATCGCCTGCAGAACTGAGGGGTCCCGGGTTCGATTCCGGTCGGGGGCATGTGCCTGGGTTGCGGGCACTTCCCCACTGGGGAGGTGTGCAGGAGGCAGCTGATCGATGTTTCTCTCCCATCCATGTTTCTGGCTCTCTATCTCTCTCCCTTCCTCTCTGTAAAAAATCAATAAAATATATTTTAAAAAAATAAAAACTAAAAAAAAATAAAGAGGAGGCGGAGCTGCAGGAAAATCTCCAGCCCCCAGAGCCCAGGTCCCAGGTGCACATGCCCAGGGCTGACCCAGCTGGTGCGGCAGCAGCTGGTGTTCCTGGACCAGGGA
>NW_006284012.1:6004-7467 GCF_000327345.1 Myotis davidii
ACCACACCCTGAATGGTGTGTGACCAGCTGCAAACAGCCATCATCCCCTCACCCAGGCTGTCCAGGCACCCCAGTGGGGACCTCCACCCTGATCCAGGACACCCTTAGAGCTAACCAGCTGGCCCCCACCTATGCACCAGGCCTCTATCCAATATAATTAAAGGGTAATATGCAAATTGACCCTAACAGCAGAACGACTGGGAATGACTGGTCACTATGACACACACTGACCACCAGGAGGCTGAAGCTCAATGCAGGAGCTGCCCCCTGGTGGTCAGTGCGCTCCCACAGGGAGAGCTCTACTCAGCCACAAGCCAGGCTGCCAGCTGCCAGCACAGCGGTGGTGGTGGGAGCCTCTCCCACCTCCTCAGCAGCGCTAAGGATGTCCAACTGCACCTTAGGCCTGCTCCCCGCTGGCAAGTGGATATCCCCCAAGGGCTCCCAGGCTGCCAGAGGGATTTCATACTGCCAGCTTAGGCACAATCCCCTGGGGAGCAGGCCTAAGCCAGCAGGTGGTCATCCCCCGAGGGGTCCCAGACTGCGAGAGGGCACAGGCCGGGCTGAGGGACCTGCCAAAGTGCACAGATTTTTGTGCACCAGACCTTGAGTATGGAAAATAATACAGTAATTAATAAATAATAATACAAGAAGAAACTCTGTATTTAGCCTACTCATAACAGTAAACCTACTTTGGCTCCACCCTCTATGTACCACCATATTGTTATCACTTGTCTATTGATGGGCACTCGGGCTGCTTCCATATCTTGGCTATTGTACATACGCTGCAATGAACATCGGGGTGCATATGTTCTTCCCAATTATGTTTTGGGTTTCTTCAGATGTACATCCAGAAGTGGAATGGTTGGGTCATAAGGAAGTTCCATTTTTAGTTTTTGAGGAACCTCCATACTGTCTCCAACAGGGCTGCACCAGTCTGCATTCCCACCAGCAGCACATGAGGGTTCCCGCTTCTCCACATCTTCACCCAAACTTGTTGGTTGTTGATGTATTGATGACAGCCGTTCTGACAGGTGGGAGGTGATATCTCAGTGTGGTTTTAGTTTGCATTTCTTTACTGATGAGTGACATTGGGCATCTTTTCATATGTCTGTTGGCTTTATGTATGTCCTTTTTTTGCTATTTATAACTCATTTTTTAAAATTTAATTTATTGTGGTGACATTGGTTAACAAGATTATAGAGGTTTTCAGTGTGCAGTTCTATGGTACATCTTCTGTATCTTGCATTGTGTGCCCATCACCCAAAGTCACATCTTCTGTCACCTGTATTGACCCCTTTACCCTTTCCTCCCACCCCACCCCCTGTCCTCTGGTGACCACCATGCTGTTATCTGTATCTATGAGTTTTGGTTTGTTTCTTTTTCTTGTTTATTCATTTGCTGCTTTCAGTTTTATATTCCATATGTGAGTGAAATCATATGGTTTTTAACTTTTTCTGTTTGCC
>NW_006284012.1:9117-11327 GCF_000327345.1 Myotis davidii
TTGTGTGGGTTCTGTGAACTCTGCTGTTGTAGTTGAGTCCTGATTGTTGTTGGCCTGTGGTAGGCAGGGTTGACCCTCAAGCTGACTGACTGTGAGCATTGACACTGATCACACTGTATGAGCTGCTGTGAGTAGGCTGACCCCATGAAGCAGGATTTGCCCCAGCAGGGTCTGGTGCCTGCAGAGATCTCCCTTTGAATGTGCCGCTTCTGGAGCTAATTGGGTTGTACTCTGATGTGGGCTGGTTCTGGGGCCTCCAGGGAGGCACTCTGGTGCAGGTCAATGTCAGACACTGCCTGTGACCAATCCTGGGCTGCCTGTTAGAAGCTACAACGTGATCCACAGTTGGTGGCTCCCTCTGGTAGGCCTGGGGGAACATGGGAGGGGCCAAGATGCAAGCTGCATACTGAGGCTGATTCCCAGCAATACCAAACCTGCGTCAGGACACAAAAGGCCCAAAGCACCCCAAAATCTGCCTCTGCTTGCCAGTTGCCATTAGGCTCAGCCACTGATAGAGCCTCCAGCTAAGCTAGGTGCCCCAGGTATGTCCATTGTGTGGGTGAAGTGAGCTCCGCTGTTGTAGTTGAGTTGCATGAGGTAGTTTCTCAATGAGTCATTGGGTTGGGGAGAGTGATGTTCATCAGGTTGACACAGATTCAAACTCAGCACTACTGTTGGGTCTGACACCACTCAATAAAAGTCTCAGGGCACACCAAGGCCAGCCACCACCACCACCCACCTGGGGTCTTCAAATCTTTGCAGTGGGGTAGGGTCTCTGGGTGTCATCAGGGTGAGGCCAGTAGAGTTCATCAGGCTCACACAGATTAGGATTGGGCAGTGAGGAGGGAGGGCTCTGCACAGTGCAGCTAGTCTGGTGCCTGGGGAAATGGCCCTCGCCTCAGAGTCACACAACTCAGTCTCTCCCTGTGTGTCTCCAACAGCCTGGAGTCTGCTCAGACCTCCTCAAGAGCCTTCTGAGAAAGACTGTGTGGGCCCAGGCTGGTTGCAGCTGTCAGATGCCCCTGCAGGACATAGGCTTGGTTGGGCAGGACCACTGGGAGCCTGGAGGAGGTGGGGGCAAGTGCATTCCCCCAGGCTGATGCCCTATGGAGGGGAGTGTGCAACTCAGGAAAGATGGCATCCGTGGGCATGTGGGAGAGGAATCAGCACTGGACAATGGAGGCTGCCCCTCCAGCCCTCTCCCCAAAGTCATACAACCAATCTCTCCCTGTATGACTCCCGTCCAATCTGGGCAGCTGTTGCTCCTCTGGAGCCCAGGTTGAGTACCTGACAATGAGATGTTTGTGCACTGGCCCTTTAAAAGGGAGTCCGGTTGCTTAGCATTCCCCTGTCTCACTCTGGCAAGTGCAGTCCCCACTGATGGTCACAGCCAGATGTTGTGTAGCTCCTCTTCCAGGCACTGGTGCTCCAGGCTGGGAGCTCAGGATGGGGTGGAGACCCCTCCCTTCTCAGAGGGGACCTTTGCAGCTGAGGTGTCCCTCCTAACTCTCAATGCAGCCCTTTCTGTGTCTCCACCCTCCCTGCCCGTCTCCATGTGGCCTCTTCCATGTGTCCTTAATGAGGAGACCTCTTTTCAGCCAGTCTTCAGTTGGATATCCAGGTTGAGTGTCTATAATTTAGTTGTGATTCCGATTTGGTCCTGGGAGGAGGTGAGTGTAGCTCCCACCTACTTTGCTATCATCTTAGATCCTTTATCATTAAAATTTGACACAGAATTTCTTGGTGTTTTGAGTTATGAAAGCGCATTAAAAAAACCTTGAAATATGGAGTGTTTAATCAGTATGATGAAAGTTGACTTTAGCTGAAATGAGATTGAAATGTGAAGGCAAAACACCCTTGTTAATACCCTGTTAGGGTTAGAATTATCATTTCAATATGGTGTATGCTAAAAAAGCAAAACCAAAACACTGTTATAAAGAAAGAAAACCTGGGAGAGGAAATATAGACATTTGAATGTTAACCTAATTAGTAATATTTCTGGATTTGGAAAATCAATCCTATTTTCCTAAGTTTTTTGCTTTTAACTGTGTGTGTGTGTGATTATTCTTGTGTATTGTGTCAATACTAATAGTAAACTTGCAATCTGACAGTGGTTGACCAGTTATCACTAAAAATCCAACTATAGGCCTTTGTAGCAAACATAATCCCTGTTAGATATGATAACACAGTGAAATAGCAAGAAAAGAGAT
>NW_006284012.1:15641-16532 GCF_000327345.1 Myotis davidii
ATAAAAGGGTACGGTCTTTTTTTTTTTTAACTTTTATTCATTTCAAATGAGCCGGATCCGGCCCGCGGGCCGTAGTTTGCCCACGGCTGGGTTAGTGGATGCTGGGAACTCAGTCCCAGGGCCAGGTGTAGCTGCTTCTAGACCCGAGAGTCAGGGCCCACAGGGGGACTCCCTGTGCCCTAGCTGATGGCCAGGGTGGCCCAGAAGGAGTGAAAGAAGTACCTTGTTGTTGGGAAGGAGCAGAAGCCTGGACCAGCCCTGGTTCTCAGCCAGCCCCTCCCCACAGCTCCGCTGCCCCCGCCCTACCAGCTGCAGGAGATGATGGTTCCCATTGTGGGGAACAGGGTCTGTAACCAGTGCTACCAGAACTCTTCCACCAACACTGGCCAGATCATCAAGGATGACATGCTGTGCGCTGGGAGTGAGGGCCAGGACTCCTGCCAGGTGAGCCCCACCTGCCCCGTCCTCGGTCCTCTGCCCCCTCCTGGCCCAGGGAATTGGGACTCAGAAGCTCCATGCAGTGGCCCGTGTGGAGATGATCACTGAGTCCTGCCTCTCCCCACAGGGTGACTCTGAGGGCCCCTGGTGTGCAGCTGGGAAGGCACCTGGGTCCAGGTAGGGATCGTGTGCTGGGGATACAGCTGTGATCATCGCGACTTCCCTGGGGTGTATGCCCGGGTGATGAGCTACATTTCTTGGATCCGGAAGTATGTCCCTCCCCACCTGGATCCTAGATGAGGCCAGGCAGGGTTCCCATGATGGGGAAACCCTCAATCTTCCTTGTTGACACCTCTGCTTCTTTCCCAATTCCAGCCTCATCCTCCCTCCTCCTCACCCTTCGTCTCACCCTCCACTGTGTCAAGAGCCTCCTGCCCTCTGGCTTTCCTCCTG
>NW_006284012.1:17237-18683 GCF_000327345.1 Myotis davidii
GAGGGGGGGACAGAGGTGGTGGGGACAGAGGAGGTGGGGATGGAGGAGGTGGGGTCTGAGGTGGTGGGGACGGACGAGGTGGGGATGGAGGTGGTGGGGACAGAGGTTGTGGGGACAGAGGTGGCAACAGAGGACGTGGGGACTGAGGTGGTGTGGACGGAGGAAGTGGGGACAAAGGTGGTGGGGACAGAGGAGGTGGGGACGGAGGAGGTGGGGACAGAGGTGTTGGGGACAGATGCGTGAGCTGGGAAGGGATTTGAGAGGGTGGAGGGCCATTCTCAGAGTGAACTTGAATGTCGGTTTGTTTGGTTTTCACCATCAGGATATCAGAATCAGGAATCTTAAAAAACCCATAAAACATGAAAGAGCATCTTGGTAGATGGTTTAAGAGCCTCCAACTTCAGAGGCTTGTTAGAGACTCAGAACCCCTTGTTAGGGACTTTAAAGCACTGTCTGGAAAAACTAAAACGTGGTATTGGTACAGAAGTATCAAGAATTTTTTTCAATCAAAGAGAAATTTTGAACCTCAGTGGAAAGTGCCCTGTGAAAATTCAGCAGAATAAACACAAATAACTTCTACCCCTAAACCCATTTATTGAAACTGCACAATGTCCACATGAAACGCCCTCAGAGACAAGTGAGAGTTTAACTTAAAGGAAATGACATCAGACACAGGGGATTTCTGATGAGCAACAGGAGGTGGAAGGAGACTCTGGAGCAATTCCTTGGAAGTGGTGAGGAAACATCACCATCAACATAAAATTTTACTCCCACACTAGAGGCCTGTTGCAGGAAAAGATTCGTGCAATAGGCCTTCCCTCCCCTAGCTGCCGGCACCGGTTTTCCTCCAGGACCCAGGCCTTCGCTCTGGCCACCTCCCGTTGCTCATCAGAAATCCCCTGTGTCTGATGTCATTTCCTTTAAGTTAAACTCTCACTTGTCTCTGAGGGCATTTCATGTGGACATTGTGCAGTTTCAATAAGTGGGTTTAGGGATAGAAGTTAACCTTCAAGCCTTCACTGCTCCAGCCGGAGCAGCCTTCAGTCTTCCCTCCGCCACTTCTCGCCTATGTATGCAAATTAACCGCCATCTTTGTTGGCGGTTAATTTGCATATTGCTCTGGTTATCAATGGTGGGCGTAGCAAAGGTATGGTCAACTTGCATCTTTGTCTATTATTAGATAGGATAAACTGTCACACAATATTGAGGAAAAAATCATGACATTACAAAACAGAAGATATGATCAGTGTCTTATCACCTGCAGGCACTCATTTAAAGAACTTTTTTTTAAAATATATTTTATTGATTTTTTACAGAGAGGAAGGGCGAGGGATAGAGAGTTAGAAACATCGATGAGAGAGAAACACCCATCAGATGCCTCCTGCATACTCCCCACTGGGGATGTGCCCGCAACCAAGGTACATGCCCTTGACCGGAATCGAACCT
>NW_006284012.1:19552-20636 GCF_000327345.1 Myotis davidii
GAATGGGGGGGTTGGGCCCGGGGCAGCGATGGCTCCTGGAGGCCCTCATTCATGGCACTGGCTGTCCCATTCGGGCCCCACCAACCACGGGACACCTGTGACCACACTGACAATGACACTGACCTCACTCACTCTGCCCGACGGCTCAGAGGGACACAGGCCACAGCGCAGCTTTGTGTCCACAGGACGGCCTTGCTCCTCACCGAGGGCAGCGCCTGTGCCCGGCTTCCAGGCTGTGCCCACTCCGCAGTGCCCGCCGGGGCTCTGACGAAGGCCCCCGATTCTGTGTGCTGCTCCCTGGAGCCTCTCCTGGTGGCTGTCCTCCCACAACCAGGCCCTCTGTCCTAGACCCGGGTGCCAGCCTGTGATACCCAGGCTGTTGGGGCTCCACCTGCACCATCCCCTCCTGCGTCCTGCTTGCTCTCCACTCTCCATGCTCCCTACCCCGGGAGACCCAGGACCACTGGTCCCACCGTGTTCTAATGGGTAGGCATCTTGACTGGCATCAGCTGGGCTCCCTAGGCTTTGCCTGCTGGGCTTCTACTGCACAGGCCCTGCAGCTGTAGGTGCAGCCGCCTCTCTATGGTTTCCCATGGAGCAGCGTCAAGCAGAGCGAAGAGGCCTGGGTTTGATTCCCAGTCAAGGGCCTGTGCTTGGGGCCAGGCAGCCGCGTCCAGCTCCAAGGCCCCTCCCAGAGTAGCCTCCAGGCAGGAATCAGGGGTCAGGAGCAGGAGGCCCCTGGGTCAGGGAGGGCCAGGCCTGCGTAACTTCCTGTCATCCATCTCCACGTGGGGACAGCTGGGAGGGGCATGGCCCTGGAGAGCTGGCCCAGCAGCAGGGCTGGCCCCTCCTTCCTGAATGGACCCGAGGGAGGCTTGTCAGCATCTGCCAGGTGCCCGCTCTGAGGAAGTCACCGCTGAGGGCACATTGCATCCATGGCCAGGAAAGCGCGTCAGCTGCTGGCCTTGTTTTGGACCCTCCAGGTGGCCAAGCCTGGTTCCCACGGGGAAGGGATATGGTGAGAGGCACAGACGGAGGCAACCCACAACATGTCTCCCATGTGCCAGAGAAGAAAGGAGGAGTG
>NW_006284012.1:29907-30817 GCF_000327345.1 Myotis davidii
TAGGGTGAGAGTGAGGACGTGGCTTCCTGGGGCACAGATGTCTCCTTCCAGCATCCGGCCTGGAGATGTGGCTCGATGGTGCCCGTGCCACATTGCCCTGATGATGGACAGGGACGGCCGTGGCACCATCTCTGAGTGACGACTGCATGGAACCCATCACAGGAATGAACCTGGAAGGGTGCCCTTGAGGAACGGGGAACAGCCCTCTGGCCTGCAAGCCCAGCCTCTGAGGGCCTGATGTCGCCCAGTGTGTGGGTTGGGGGCTGGGTCTAGAAGACCCCAGGTTCTCTGTGCTGCCCAGACCCCCAGGCCCTTCCCTGGACCCCATATGATGGGCCTTCAGGCCTTCACCTGTTTTAGCTCATTTGCCTCCAGCATTGAGACCCCGCTCATTCCACCGGCGCCGCATATATGGTTTCCTGCAGCACCCACACCCCCACCCCCGCCAGGACTCCAATCACCATGGGTGCAGTCCCCTTGATGACTGACAGGACTCGTTTCTGTGCCCATTTACCAGGAGAGGTGGCGTACCCCAGAGTGCCACCCTGGCCTGGACCTGGGGGTGCGGGTCACCAGCAGCCAGTGAACATGGCCCTGCATGGGGGCCCCCTCAGGAGGACCCATGTGGACACACAGGAAGCACTGTCCCCCCCGCAGCCCCCCTGGCCCAACGGAAGGCCCGCTGGACCCTCCCTGATAAGCCAACACTCACTTTATCTGTCACTGCCTCTGGCTTAGCTCCTCCAGATCCCAGGGCCAGATAAGGGAAGCTGGTACTCGGCCTCCTCCCTGCTCCCCCAGTGTGGGGTCTCAGCCCCAGGCCCCGCCCACGTGCCCTTCCTTCCTTGCACCCCCACCGGAGGAGCCCTGTCCCTCCCTGTCCCCAGCACAGCCGCACAGAGAAAAGTGA
>NW_006284012.1:31880-33254 GCF_000327345.1 Myotis davidii
CCTCTCTAGCTGTCCCTCCCCCTCAGTGATGCCCACACCTGGACACACGGCCACAACCACATGTGCTCTTCACACACTTTAATGAGGGGCAGTGCCCACCACCCACTCCTTGGGCTGGGGGAGCTCAGGGCAGGGGGCAGGGGGCAGGGGGTAGGGGAGGTGGAGAGGGCAGACACCTGGGCAGGAGGCAGTGGTTGGGGTCAGGAGGGCACTGGGTGGCAGCCTGAGGGACGGGCTCAGGGCTCCTCAGGGATGTACTGGTGGATCCAGTCCAGGTAGTAGGTGACCCGGGTGTAGATACCGGGCTTGTTGGGTTGGCCGCAGCCCTCACCCCAGCTGACCACACCCGCCTGCATCCAGGTGTCGTTGACCTTGCAGACCAGGGGCCCTCCAGAGTCGCCCTGGGGAGGAGAGGGGTCAGCCAGTGGCTGGAGAGGTGGATGGGGCGGGGACTCGGGGGAGGACACGGCCCACCTGGCAGGAATCCTTCTTCTTGGCCCCAGCACAGATCACGTCGTCACGGACGATCTGCACGTTGTCCCCCGTGTAGAGGCCGGTGTAGTATTCCGCGTCACAAACGCTGTTTTCCACGATGGGGACCTTCACCTGCTTCAGGGGGTACGGCGGTGGGAGGGGTACTGTGCGGTGAGAGGAGAGCATTCGGCACCAGTGGCGAGGCCATCACGGCCCCGAGCCTGCAGTCGGGATCCCTCCCACAGCGGAACCCAGAGTTGGGTGGGTGGTGTGAGTGGTCCCCACTCCCTAAGCCCTCCAACTGTGCCCGATACTCACCTCCATCGCTCACATCACCCCAGCCTGTCACCCAGCACGGGGTCCCCGGGGGGAAGGTCTCCGAGTCAGGGGGCAGAGCAATCAGCTGGGCGGTGTGCTTAGTGCTCACGGGGTCCTCCAGCTCCAGCAGCGCGATGTCTGCCCCGTTTTCATATGAGTAGTAGTTGGGGTGCACGATGACCCGGTTGATGGGCAGCAGCTTGTCCCGGTAATAGAGGTGCTGCTCCCGCAGCTGCACCCTCAGGATTGAGGGATCTGTGATTTCCCTGGAGGGAGGGGCACCTACTCAGGGGATGAGCAGCCTCCTGTTCACCCAAGAGGGAGTGCGGATGAAGCCCAGGCCCACCCCCAGCCCCCATCAGGCCCCATGGACACTCACGGTCCCAGGCAGTGCGCGGCGGTCAGCACCCACTGGGGGTGGATGAGGGAGCCTCCGCAGAAGTGTATCCAGTAATGGAGTCTGAGTCTCAGGCTCACCTGCCAGGGCCACTTGCTCCCAGGGGCCTCCTGCCCACCCACGATGCCCACTCTCTCCAGGTCCTGGCTTGGGCCTGGGGCAAGAAACACCCACAGGGCAGAACA
>NW_006284012.1:33487-35242 GCF_000327345.1 Myotis davidii
CTGAAACCCAGGTGGTGGGGTCTGGTGGGGGTGCTTACCTTGACCGGTCCCTGCTGCTATTGCCCCAGCCCACTCTTTCTTTCCCATTTATCCTTCCAGATCAGGGGGTGGGGGGGTCAGAGGTCAGAGGTCAGAGGAGGGGTTGCTGGATCTTCCAATCCAGAGTGGAGGAAGTGGATGATTCAGACAAAAGCTTCCATGTGACATATCCCCACCACCAGACAACCATCTGGGTACCCACAGGTCACATGGGTAGGGCATGCAGCCAAATAGAGGACAGGCCACCACCATTCCACCCCCATGTGGTTCCTGCCTCCTGGACTCTGGTGGCTGAGATGCCTAGTCCAGCCTGATTTGGGTTGGGGGGGGCGGGGGGCGACCAGGCCAGCAGGGGAGTGCCGTTGGGGATGAGCAGGCTGGCAGGGGAGGGCAGTTGAGAGCATTAGGCAGGCAGGCAGGTGAGTGGTTAGGAGCCAGTGGCCCTGGATTGCAAGAGGGATGTCTGACTGCCGGTTTAGGCCCGATCCCTGGACATCCCTTGAGGGATCCCAGATTGGAGAGGGTGCAAGCGGGGCTGAGGAACACCACCCCCCTGCATGAATTTCGTATACCGGGCCTCTAGTTAAAATTATAGAACATCTAGGAGAAGCCGTAGCAGAAAATGCTCACAACCTGGAGGAAGGCAGAGGGGCCTCAAAAAAATAAATTGATAAATGGGACTTCATCAAAATTTAAAACGTACACACTTAACACTGTTAAGATAATAAAAATACAATCCACCACCGGGAGAAAAAGATTTGTAATACATGCATCTGGCAAAGAACTTGTATCCAAATTTATGAAGGAAGGAAGGGAGGAATGGAGGGAGAGAAGAAAAAGAAAAGGAACTCCTACAGCTCACTAAGAAGATACCCAACCCCATTACAAAGGGGGCACGGGCTTGTGCTAATAGCTTATCAAAGAAGCTGTTCAAATGACCCAGAAGCACACGACAGGAGGCTCATCCTGCTAACTCATCGGGAAACTGCAGTCTAGAAGGTCACCATTACACACACACACACACACACACACACACACACACACACACCCGAAATGGCTGGCATGTTTCGGGCTCTCCCCACTCTTCTCCCTCTCCCTCCCTTTCCTTCTGAATGGAGCAGCCCAAAGCCTGGCGGGGGGCAGGGCAGGTAGGCATCTGGTTGGGTTGGTGCTGGGGACTGCGCTGGGGAGGAATTGACCAAAAAAGACAATGCCTTAAGGGCAGAAACCAGGTCTCACATGCCAGAGAAGGCAGGCCAATATGAAGAGGAAACAACTGGAATAAACTGGTTTGGGATTGGGAAAGGCTCGCATTTCAATATAGATATAGAACTATAAAGGTGTGGGGGCATGTAATTGTGTGCACGTGTGTGCACTCGTGTCTGCCAAATGCATGTGCACGTGTATGAGTGTGTGCATAGCATGCACGTGGGTGAGTACACGTGTGCACATACACACATTCTCTGGCTCGACGCCAGAGCAACCAGCAGCATCTTGGATCTGAGTACCATTTGCCCCTGAGAGGAGCTTGGTCACCCGGAGAGGTGACAGGAGGTGGAACGTAGAGGGGCCAGGGATAACCCTGTGCAAGGACTTACTCAAGGAGAGACGGAGAGAGGCCTCCACAAACACACTTCAACAGGGATGTGCCCACATCTTTATCGGTAACAGCCCAGACAGGAAGCAAGCAGATGGTCAGGACCAGGTGAAAGGAGA
>NW_006284012.1:37122-37642 GCF_000327345.1 Myotis davidii
CAATCAGCCTCCATCACTGTGACCCTCTCTCCCCACTGGCAGCCCATTCTGCTTGGGAGGCAGAAGGATAGCCCTTCCAGGATGTCCTCATCCTCACCCCTGGGCCTGTGACTGGGGCTCATGGGGCAGAGGCTTTTGTGTACATGACTAAGGCAGTGGCCTTGAGATAGGAGAGTTTCCTGCGCCATCAGAACGGACCAGTGTCTTCAGATGAGTCCTTACAGTCACAGAATCTTCCCAGCTGTGGGCAGAGACGTGAGGACGTCAGAGAAAGGCTCCCGGCTGCCTTTGGAGATGGAGGACAGGCCAGGAGCTGCAGAACTTGGGGGGCCTCTAGAAGCTGGAAAAGGCCAGGAACAGATCTCCCCTGGAGCCTCCTGCCCACACCCGGACATTAACCCCGTGAGAGCCAGGACATACCTCAGACCTAAGAATCATGAGAAAATAAATGTGTCATGACAGCACTGAGTTTGTGGTAATTCCAAACCCAGGTGATTTCTCTGGGAAAGTTATCCAGGAT
>NW_006284012.1:41827-43052 GCF_000327345.1 Myotis davidii
CCTCAGCTCAGGTTGCAGACAGCTGGGAAGAACATCACTCACAAACTGCAAATCAATGCATTTCTGGGCCCAATCAACGAACTGAGGTCACAGGGCCAAGAGCTGACCCCAAATCTGGAGAGGAGCAGGACCCAGCACTTGGTCACCTGGGACAGATGCCACAGGAGCCAGCCAGGGACAGATGGGTCCCAGAGCCAGGCTGGTGTCTGGTCAGGGTCGGGGGCAAGCTGAGGCTCCCCTAGGCCACAGGAGGGGCCATCTGGATGGCAGAGGGTGACACAAAAGGATCAGAACACTGTGGGGTGGGGGTGGGGGTGAGGTGGGCTGGAGGTTCCAGTAACCAGCAAGCCCAGGGGACTGAGGAGCTGGGTGGATGAACAGGCAGGGATAGCGGTCAGCCCTGGTTGTGGAGGTCGGGGGCCAGGGGTAGTAGGGCCTGGTTGGGGAGTGGCCAAGGGGAACTGGCACTAGCTGCTTGTCATCTCACTGTCACTTCCATCTGCCTGTCCCTCACTGATGATACTCAGATCCCAAGATAACAAGGTACCGTGGTGATCAGCAGAACTGCTCAGATAACACCCAGACACGGACGTTGCCGAACATCCAAGATAACCTGGGCGCCAGAGCAGGGCTCTGGGTCTGAATCATCCATTTCCTCCGCTCTGGATTGGAGGATGGAGCAAACACTCCTCTGACCCCCCACCCCACACCCCCAAATCTGGAAGGATAAATGAGGAGGAGAGAGTGGACTGGGCAATAGCAGCAGGGACCGGTCAAGGTAAGCACCCCCACCAGACCCCACCATCTGGGGTTCGTGCACTAAGTAGCTGAGCCTCACATCTGGAGCAGCAGGACCTCAGACTCCAGGTCTGAACTGACCCCTCATCCCGGGGTCCTCGACTCCATCTGCACCCACACCCTGAAGACCCCTCATCCTGGGGTCCTCGACTCCATCTGCACCCACACTCTGCAGAACCCCTCATCCCGGGGTCCTCGACTCCATCTGCACCCACACCCTGCAGACCCCCTCATCCCGAGGTCCTCGACTCCATCTGCACCCACACCCTACAGACCCCGCCTGGCTCAGCCGCCCTGGGTCAGGCAACCCCTCCTGGCTCCTTCCAGATGCTGAGTCTGCTGGTGCTGGCACTGCCCCTCCTGCTGAGCCTGGGCCACGCGGCCCCTGGTGAGTCCTGACCCTGCTCAGCCCTGTCCCTGTCCCCGT
>NW_006284012.1:44164-44663 GCF_000327345.1 Myotis davidii
CTGCGCCCTCCCGCAGGCCGGCCTGCATCTTCTCCCTGCGCCCCCCGCAAGGAGACTGAAGCAGGAGCCAGGGTGCAGCTGGATGAGCTCGGTCTGACCCCTCCAGCACCGTCTTGTCTCCCTTGATCCACAATTCAGAGCAAAGCCTTAGGGACACTGAGCATGAGCAGGTGCCCTGTGGGAGGCACGTCCTCTGGGCCTCCCACAAGGAACCCGATTGTGTCATCACCCAAGCTCCCATGGAGACACAACCTCCAGCCCCGAAAACTGAGTCCTGGGGTGAGAGCCGGCCTGGAGGCCGATCTGGGAGGAACCCAGGCCTGGCTCCCGCCCCTTCCCAACAGGGGCATGAGTGAGGTCAAGGACTCAGGCCCAGCCATGGGGGAGAAGGTTGCAGGTCAGCAGTGTTCAGCCCTGGCACCAAGGAAGCAGCGGCGCCCCCTGCTGCCAGCCCCCGCCCCCGGCGCCATCCCATGGCAGGCTGGCTGAGGCGCCCAGC
>NW_006284012.1:44685-46512 GCF_000327345.1 Myotis davidii
TCGCCCAGCCCAGCCTGCTTTGTCCTTCTCCTCTCACCGCACAGTACACCTCCCGCCGCCGTTCCCCCTGAAGGAGGTGGAGGTCCCCATCGTGGAAAACAGCCGTTGTGATGCGGAATACCACACAGGCCTGTACACGGGGGACAACATCCGGATTGTCAAGGACAACGTGATCTGTGCCGGGAACGAGCAGAGTGACGCCTGTCAGGTGGGCTGTGTCCTCCCCCGAGTCCCCACCCCATCTGTCTCTCCAGCCACTGGCTGACCCCTCTCCTCCCCAGGGCGACTCTGGAGGGCCCCTGGTCTGCAAGGTCAACGACACCTGGATGCAGGCGGGTGTGGTCAGCTGGGGTGACGGCTGTGCCCAGCCCCACAGGCCCGGCATCTACACCCGCGTCACCTACTACCTGGACTGGATCCACCAGCACGTCCCCAAGGAGCCCTGAGCCTGTCCCTCGGGCTGCCACCCAGCGCCCTCCTGACCCTGACCATTGCTTCCTGCCCAGGTGTCTGCCCTCTCCACCCCAGGGAGTGGGTGGTGGGCACTGCCCCTCATTAAAGTGTGTGAAGAGCACATGTGGTTGTGGCCGTGTGTCCAGGTGTGGGCATCACTGAGGGGGAGGGATGGCTCCAGGGGCAGCCACACAGCCACTGTGTGTCACTGTGGGGACACCTGGCCCTGAGCACGGGGCATTGCTGTGGGGACCCCCCTCCCCAGCCCCTGGTGCCTGGGGTTGTGTCTCCCTGGGGAGCGGTCATGTGTATTCAGGTCACATAAAGCAACACAGAACATTGAAAAGGTAATTCTTGCCCAGCCAGAGCGGCTCAGTGGTCGAGTGTAGACCGATGAACCAGGAGGTCAGGGTTCGATTCCTGGTCAGGGCACATGCCCAGGTTGTGGGTTCAGTCCCCAGAAGGAGGCGTGCAGGAGGCAGCGCTGGGTGATTCTCATCATGGATGTTGCTCTCTCTCCTCCCTGAAATCAATAAAAACATTTTTAAAAAGATAATTCTGGGGGCACCCAGGTGCCCAGCAACGGGGTCACAATAGACCCCTGGCCCCACACCCTGGGGCCCCTGAACACGCAGTGCCCTGCCCGCCCTCCAGGCACCATCCTCAGCTCTCAGGCCGCACTGAGCTCGCACATGTGGACCCGTGCGGCTGCCTGAGTGTCACAGGTGCAGGCGATGGAGTGAGGCTGGAGCCTCCGTCACACCCAGCACCACGTGGGGCTGTCCTCCCGCGGCTGCGTGTGGGGCGGACACCGTTTCTCACCGTCAGAGGGTCAGCTCCCAGGGAGCCTGCGTCCAGGCTGCTGCAGGGGACAGAGGAGCCCGGTCAGGGTCTCAGGGCCAGGGCGGCTGTCCCTGTGCGCACATCCCGCATGTCTGTGCCTGTGCCAGCGAGGGAGCCGGGCCTGAGGTCTGAGCACCTCCATTTCCTGGGAGTCAGATGCCCCCCGCCCACAGGCATGGGGCCAGGCCTGTCACCCTCCAACGCCCCATTCTGTGGTGGGGTGCATCTCACTGAGTTGTAATCAGCATTTTATGGGAACCCCTTTCACATTGGTGCCCCCTTGGCAGGAGAGGGGACAGGCGTCGCCTGGAACACTGACGGGCCCAGGCCCACGGCCAATGCTTCCACCTCTGGGATGTGCGGCCACCGAGCGAGCTTCCTGTCACCGCTCAGGCCCCAGGGCGGCTGGTTTTGTGCATCCGGCTGCTGTGCGTTCAGCTGGTCTCCTGGGCACAGCTTCCCATGACCAGCTCCCTACCCACGGCGCTGACTTGGCCGGTCCGCGTGGGAGGGCCTCTGCCCACTCACCCT
>NW_006284012.1:46535-47801 GCF_000327345.1 Myotis davidii
TCTCACCCTGGGCCTCGCCGCTGTCGACACCGTGGTGGGAGTGCTCACCCCCTCATTTCATCCTTCATCATCTTATCGCAGCCAGATACTGTCCTTCCTCCGTGTGAAGGCAGAGATGGGCCGGCTGCCACCCGCTCCCTCCCTCCCTCCGCCCCACACTCTAGGGGCTGAGCTGCCTGGATCGCGCGCCTTGCACAAGCGCATTTACACTTTTCTTGGTGCGGCTATGCTGGGGACAGGGAGGGACAGGGCTCCTCCGGTGGGGGTGCGAGGAAGGAAGGGCACGTGGGCGGGGCCTGGGGCTGAGACCCCCACTAGGGGGACCAGGGAGGAGGCCGGGCACCCACTTCCCTTATCTGGCCCTGGGATCTGGAGGAGCTAAGCCAGAGGCAGTGACAGATAAAGTGAGTGTTGGCTTATCAGGGAGGGTCCAGCGGGCCTTCCGTTGGGTCAGGGGGGCTGCGGGGGGACAGCGCTTCCTGTGTGTCCACATGGGTCCTCCTGAGGGGGCCCCCATGCAGGGCCACGTTCACTGGCTGCTGGTGGCCCGCACCCCAGGTCCAGGCGAGGGTGGCACTCTGGGGTACGCCACCCCTCCTGGAAAATGGGCACAGAAATGAGTCCTGTCAATCATCGAGTGGACCACACCCATGGTGATTCGAGTCCTGGGAGTTTGGGGGTGCTGCAGGAAACCATGTATGGGGCGTTGGTGGAATGAGCGGGGTCTCAATGCTGGAGGCAAATGAGCTAAAACAGGTGAAGGCCTGAAGGCCCATCATATGGGGTCCAGGGAAGGGCCTGGAAGTCCAGGAGGCAGAGGACTGGGTCCCTCCCGACCTGCCCCACCCCACAGTGGGCAGCATCCGGCCCCCGGGGCCTGGGAAGGCCGGCCCTGGCTCCAGCCCCACTCCCCTGGCTGGACAGAAAGGGCAGTTTCCCCTTTCCCGAGGGTCACCTCCTATGTGTGTGGCTGTCACCGGTTCACGCAGGCCCTGCACCCAGAGGTGGTGCCACTCACATCTGTGTTCATCAGAGCAGACGTGGCTCATGCACTTCTGAGCTGAGGCGCCGGGTGGGTGCCGGCGGGAAGGAGACCAGTCTGTTCCCGGAGCAGCTCGGTCTTGGTGGGTCATCAGGCAGCCTGCCCCCGTGCCTCAGTTTCCACGCGTCTCAGAGAGGACTCTCCCATCGGGACTGTGACTTGGAGCTAGGCAGGGAGCTGAGGGTTGGGACCGGAAAGTCATAGCCCTTCCCAGAGGCAGCCAA
>NW_006284012.1:51122-60257 GCF_000327345.1 Myotis davidii
AGAGCTCAGAGGCTGCGTGTGGGGCGGACACCGTTTCTCACCGTCAGAGGGTCAGCTCCCAGGGAGCCTGCGTCCAGGCTGCTGCAGGGGACAGAGGAGCCCGGTCAGGGTCTCAGGACCAGGGCGGCTGTCCCTGTGCACACATCTCGCATGTCTGTGCCTGTGCCAGCCAGGTAGCCAGGCCTGAGGTATGAGCACCTCCATTTCCTGGGAGCCAGATGCCCCCCCACAGCCATGGGGCCAGGCCTGTCACCCTCCAATGCCCCATTCTGGGGGGGTGCATCTCACTGAGTTGTAATCAGCATTTTATGGGAACCCCTTTCACATTGGTGCCCCCTTGGCAGGAGAGGGGACAGGCGTCGCCTGGAACACTGACGGGCCCAGGCCCACGGCCAATGCTTAGCTGCCTGGATCGCGCGCCTTGCACAAGCGCATTTACACTTTTCTTGGTGCGGCTATGCTGGGGACAGGGAGGGACAGGGCTCCTCCGGTGGGGGTGCGAGGAAGGAAGGGGCACGTGGGCGGGGCCTGGGGCTGAGACCCCCACACTGGGGGAGCAGGGAGGAGGCCAGGCACCAGCTTCCCTTATCTGGCCCTGGGATCTGGAGGAGCTAAGCCAGAGGCAGTGACAGATAAAGTGAGTGTTGGCTTATCAGGGAGGGTCCAGCGGGCCTTCCGTTGGTCCAGGGGGGCTGCGGGGGGACAGCGCTTCCTGTGTGTCCACATGGGTCCTCCTGAGGGGGCCCCCATGCAGGGCCACGTTCACTGGCTGCTGGTGGCCCGCACCCCAGGTCCAGGCGAGGGTGGCACTCTGGGGTACGCCACCCCTCCTGGAAAATGGGCACAGAAATGAGTCCTGTCAATCATCGAGTGGACCACACCCATGGTGATTCGAGTCCTGGGGGTTTGGGGGTGCTGCAAGAAACCATGTATGGGGCGTTGGTGGAATGAGCGGGGTCTCAATGCTGGAGGCAAATGAGCTAAAACAGGTGAAGGCCTGAAGGCCCATCATATGGGGTCCAGGGAAGGGCCTGGAAGTCCAGGAGGCAGAGGACTGGGTCCCTCCCGACCTGCCCCACCCCACAGTGGGCAGCATCCGGCCCCCGGGGCCTGGGAAGGCCGGCCCTGGCTCCAGCCCCACTCCCCTGGCTGGACAGAAAGGGCAGTTTCCCCTTTCCCGAGGGTCACCTCCTATGTGTGTGGCTGTCACCGGTTCACGCAGGCCCTGCACCCAGAGGTGGTGCCACTCACATCTGTGTTCATCAGAGCAGACGTGGCTCATGCACTTCTGAGCTGAGGCGCCGGGTGGGTGCCGGCGGGAAGGAGACCAGTCTGTTCCCGGAGCAGCTCGGTCTTGGTGGGTCATCAGGCAGCCTGCCCCCGTGCCTCAGTTTCCACGCGTCTCAGAGAGGACTCTCCCATCGGGACTGTGACTTGGAGCTAGGCAGGGAGCTGAGGGTTGGGACCGGAAAGTCATAGCCCTTCCCAGAGGCCCCTAATCAGCTTGGTCATCAGGCCCTGGCCAGACAGAGGGCCGTTTGGGAGGGCTGCCCGTACCTGGGCAGTGAGTGCTGTGCCCGGCTGATCTTGGTGGATTTCACAGGACCTCAGGATGGGGATGGGGACTCTGGGGAGGGGAGGGAGAGGTGGAAGAATCTGGACACAGGGCCTGAGCTGTCTCTGTGGGTTCAAGGTGGGCCTTGAGCTGGGACCCTTGTGCGGAACCCCAAGACCAGGCTCCTGGAGGACAGAGGAGCCAGTGTGCCCACGGGAACTGTGGGGACCTTCCAGGAAGGGGCAGCACTGACCACCACCTTTGTCCAGGTGAGGACGAAAGGCTCTGGTTTGCAGCCAGGATGTCTGGGGTGATGATTGGTCCTGCTGTGGTCTTCCCCCCCGCCACCCCCCTAAAAAATATTTTTTTATTGATTTCGAAGAGGAAAGGAGAGAGAGATAGAAACATCAACGATGAGAGAGAATAATGGATTGGCTGCCTTCTGCATGCTCCCCACTGGAGATCGAGTCCACAACCCCGGCATGTGCCCTGACAGGGAATTGAACCCTGGCCTCTTCGTTCATAGGTCGACCCTCAACCCTGAGCCACGCCGGCTAGGCCTGCTGTGGTCTCGATAGTACGTAAGAAGAATAGAGCCACGGTTCTTTAGTGATTACTCACCTAACTATAGAGAAGAAGTTTCCTTACAGACCAGGGACACTGGAGGGTGAAACAAGGCTGTAAAAAGATAAGATGCCTCGGTGGGTCCGTTACTCGGAAAAGAAATACATTTTGAGAACAGACCATGGACAGGACACGCTTTGATTTGGTGGCTGTGCCCAGACCCTGACCCCCTCCGGAGTTTGCTTCAGGAACGCTGACCATCCTCTGGTCCCAGGGACGGGCTAAGCTAACATCATAGAAGGTTGGCCTCCTTGTTATGGGACTTTGAGCTCCCGGAGAATGGACTGCAGACCCCCCCCCCTTCCCTGTGACACATGCAGCTGCACGTAGCTAGCTTCTCCCTTATGTGTATATAACCAGCCAACGGGCGAGGGCGTCAGAGCAGAATTTCCAGGGTGACTGACTGCTCTCCCACACTGCTGGCATTATTGGGATAAACACTCATATATGATTTGCCGGAAGTCGGTCCATCCTTGCTGCTTGACACAGTCGCTGCAGGAAAGACACATCTGCACAGCATATGTTTCAAGGGACCTGGCGTATATAGCATACTGTTCTTAATATGTTTGCTCCCCTTAGCCGGATGTAACAAGACAATAAATGGCAGAACTTCTCTGGAGATCCAGACCAGAACTTGGCTGGAGATCCTGGCTAGGCTGCTGATCAACTGAACGCTGTCTCCGTGTCATTCCTTCATCGCTGACTCGGTCCACACCTTTGGGAACCCCTGGACCCGCTGGGATTGGACCCCAGCAATGATTCAACCGTGTCTCTGCTGAATTTGGCTCAAGTAGTGACAGGCGGCCTCGGACCCACTGTGTCCGGTTTCAGCCTGACTGTACGCCCCTGAGATAGCCACTCGCTGCCTGGACTGTGGGGTCCATGTGGGGCGAGTGGAGGTGATAAGCCTGCACTTCAGGGTGTGCAACAAGGAGCAGTTGGGACCTGACCTCAGCTCCCCCTCCACCCTCCCTCACTCCTGGTTCTTTCCTGCCCCCTCCCCAGCTGGCGCGTGAGGACTGATTGCAAATGATGCTGGAATGTTGTATCATTGGACTATGGTGGTGGTTATGTCACTGTATGCATTGGTCCAACTCAAATTGTGGGCTTAAAATGGGCTCAATTTAATTATGTGCGCATGCAAGATAAAGCGAATTTAAAATTTTTCATCATGGAAGTCTTTTCTTTTTTGTTTTTAATCCTCACCCATTGAAATGCTTATTGATTTTAGAGAGAGGAGGAGGAAGAGAGAGACATCGATGTGAGAGAGAACATCAGTTGCCTTCTGTACATGCACAGACGGGGAATTGAACCCACAACCTTTTGGTACACAGGACAATGCTCCAACCAACTGAGCCACACTGGCCAGGGCGAGAAGTCTTTCCTTAAAGATATTTGTCTTGAAAGGTCTGAGCATCAACCCATTTCCCTGCCAGAAAAACAGTAATTCACTGTGGCCAAGCGTTGGAGCACACAGCTCTTTAGCTAAGGAGTATTAACGAAGCCTGCGGTTATTATTCCCAGCTGAGCGATCCCAGGCCCACGAGCAAAATCTCCCTAAACCTCACAGCAAGTTGCATCTATACACGGTTGCTCCTTGGGAGTGTGGCCGATGGCTGTCTGCAAACATAGGGCCTGAGGGGTGCGACACCTTCAGATGGTGGGTGTCCCTTCCTCCCTCCTCAGTTCTGGACCTTGACTCCTGGGCTGGCCTTCTGCAACCTTGGCTGCACCCAGGAGAAATCCTCCAGGGGCCTAAGCCATCCCCATGTTCCCTCTGGATCGTTCCCTGGTCTCTCCCAGCCCCACCCCCACGCCCACCAGCCCTTCTCATCTCCCCTTCCTTCCGGCCCTTGCCCAGCTCATAATAGCAGTTTGCTCCCAAGGAGGGTGTGGCTAAGATCCCGGGAGACAACTCATGTGCCCCAAGGCTCCATTCAGTGCCTATCCTGCACCCCAGTCAAGAAGGGTGACCTACCTGCTGTAAAAAGGATGAGCTTGACAGGAACCCAACCAGGTAAGGGTAGCCAACTGCGAAGTTGGAATCAAGGTACAGTTAACCACATACTGTGTATAAGCAATGGCTAAGCCTCCCTTCGGGGAGATGGGCCTGTGAATGTGAATCCTGTCTCCTTTGCTTGTTGCAAATAAATCAAACTACCTAACTTCAACCACGCCTCCTTTGTGAGGAGAACACCCCATGATGAGCCCCTGTGGTTTGCATTAATGGGGGACGAATGGGCGCTGGGGTGGAGGTGGGGGGCCTTTCCTGAGGCCACACAGATGGCAGGGGAAGCAGGGGGTTCTCAGGATCCATACAGTCCCTCCCTTCAGAGCCTGCGTTCAGCCTCTGCCCCCTGGTGGCCAGTGCACTCCCACAGCCAACCTCCCACAGCCAGCCAACCTCCCTCAGTTCCTCCCCCTGGCCGGCCAGCCTCGATCAATCAATCGATCGATCAATCGGCCCCGATCATCAGCCAGGCCGAGGGACCCCACCCGTGCACGAATTTGTGCACTGGGCCTCTAGTTAAACCATAATCATGAAAATGCACCACGTGTAAAAGCGGGGACAAATGCCATGGCACTTCTGGAAGGGACCATATTAGGAACAAGACTCCTACCCAACCTGAAGTCAGAGACAGAATCTGGTGCTACGAAGTTCAAAAACTGGGGTCACGTAAAATCCCGGGAACTGACTGACGGCGGCAACCACGCCCATTAGGATGTGAGCTCTCACTTCCTTCACAGTGGCTCCCTGTGAGAACTGCAGCCAGGGGTGGCATCCAGCCACTCAAGCCCTGAGCCTGTCTCCAGGAACCCGCGTCCTCACTTTTTCTCTACCTGAATAAAACTGGCTTTCGCTCTCA
This sequence comes from Myotis davidii, assembly GCF_000327345.1. Classification (NCBI taxonomy): domain Eukaryota; kingdom Metazoa; phylum Chordata; class Mammalia; order Chiroptera; family Vespertilionidae; genus Myotis; species Myotis davidii. The sequence continues at coordinate 56,169 of NW_006284012.1, forward strand.
CTCAGACTGCATCCTGAATTCTTTCCTGCGCAAGTCAAGAGCCTGGTGGTCGGGGACCAGGCCAGGCCAGGGCCAGCCCCCAGCCCTGAACCAGTTCGACGACATTCTTCCATGGCAAGCCAGCCAGGAAGCCTTCGCTTTTTTCTGTGTTGGCCCCTTTTCCTGTCACTTTTGTTGGTGGGAGTAAGTCTCCTGCCTGAGAGAGTAAGTCCCTCAGAGCAGCTAGCCACTGCCACAGCCCGGTAGGTCTGCCCTCAGGCCGTGGGGTAAGGGCATCCACATGACCGTCCGGGTGGCTCCCAGGTGACAGGTTCCACGGGAGCTGGGACTGAGCCCCTAGCCACCAAATGGACCCACCGTTCGCTTCCGCTTTCTACAGCACACCTTCTGTTTTGGCTTCTCTCTCTTCTTTGGGGACTGGATATTCTTGACCTTGTTCAGCGCTTGGCCTCCTGTTGGAACAACTCTTGGGGATGTTGCGTATGTAATTCCTTGAGTTGTCGCAGAGGCTTTCTTTGTTTCCACCCCTCATTCACAGCCTTTGAAACTTTCATTCTCATCTTCCACATCTTGCCTCTTGTCACTGTGTGTGTGTGTTTTCCTGACCCTCAGAGGGCCCCGGCATCTCGGTCTTATCTGGTCACCAACTGATCGGTCTCTCGCAGCCCCAGTGTTCTACGAGGCTGAAATAATTGAAGAAAATAACTGGCACTTTTATTTATTTTTATACCTCACCAGAAGATATTTTTCCATTGACTTTTACAGAGAGAGGAAGAGAGAAGGAAAGGCAGAGAGAAATTTCGATGCGAGAGAAACACGATTGGTTGCCTCCAGCACACGCCCTGACCAGGGCCCGGGCTGGGGAGGAGCCTGCAACCGAGGTACGTGCCCTTGACCAGAATAGAACCTGGGATCCTTCGGTCCTCTGGCTGACGCTCTATCCACTCAGCCAAACCGGGCAATAATTGGCCCTTTTAAAAAGCATGAGCAACCCTAGCTGGTTTGCCTCAGTGGATAGCGCATCGGCCTGCAGGCTGAAGGGGCCTGGGTTCAATTCCTGCAAGAGCACATGCCTGAGTTGCAGGCTTAGTCCCCAGTCGGGGGTAGAGGGTGCAGGAGGCAGCTGATCAATGATTTTCTCTCATCATTGATGTTTCTATTCCTCTCTCCTCTCTCTTCCTCTGAAATCAATAAAAATATATTTAAAAAACAAACAAACAAACAAAAAACCATGAGCAGTCCAGCCAGCGTGGCTCAGTGGTTGAGTGTCCACCTAGAAACCAGGAGGCTATTGTTCGATTCCCAGTCAGGCACATGCCCAGGTTGTGGGCTCCATCCCCAGTGCAGGAACCAGCTGATCACTGATTCTCTTTCATTGTTCTCTCTCTCTCTCTCTCTCTCTCTTCTTTCCTCTCTAAAATAAATAGAAATATATTTTTTAAAAAGAAAAAGGCAATTGTTTTTAAAAAGTAAAATAAAAAGCAGGAGCAGCTAAAGTTGCCCCTCCTGAGATCTTCCTTCCCTCTTCTTCAGCCGCCCTAAAAGTTGTCAAGGGCAAATGAAAAATCTGTGTCTTCTCTACTTATTAGGGATTGATTCTCTTTATGTCTTAATATGTGATGTCTGTGTTCGTATATTGTGTCTGATGTGTTTTCTGCCTCTGGATTGCAATTACTAGGTTGTAATATTTTATTAGATTAAATGAATTAAATGCTTTTATAAATTAAGAAATAGAAACGAGCCCTAACTGGTTTGGCTCAATAGATAGAGCATCAGCCTGGGGACTCAAGGGTCCCAGGTTCTATTCCGGTCAAAGGCATGTACCTTGGTTGCGGGCACATCCCCAGTAGGGAGTGTGCAGGAGGCAGCTGGTCGATGTTTCCCTCTCATTGATGTTTCTAACTCTCTGTAAAAAATCAATAAAATATATTTTAAAAAAAGAAAGAAAGAAAGAAATAGAAACGATCCCAAATGTCGGGTCAGGGTCATATGATCTGGGAAAATATTTTATATTAAAGCTGGCTTAAATCTGATTCTTTTAGAGTTATTAACATGAAATATATGTTTGCTTTTCCTGGGTTTATAAAACTAAGTTCATGTTATTTATCTCTGTTACAAAATTTGTCAAGAAAATGTCTTGGGTAATAATTGACTTTGAAATATCATAGAATTGCTAAGAACTAATAAATAGTTATAACTAAAGTAAAGAGTTTTTTATAAAGCTGTTCAGTAATAATTACATACTACTAAGCACAGTTTTCCAAAGTCTTCAGTAACTTGAAACTTTAGAGTTTTACTAAGTTAAGTTAAATGACAAAAATTACTGACTATCTGGACATTTTGAGATAACATGGAATACTAAAACATTGATTGATCTATGTTTACCTACTGTGGGCTTCTTATTACACAGAAACCAAAAAATGGATTTGGATGTTAATGAATGTATTATAATTTGTTTGAAGTATGTCTCTTGAAAATGTGAATGTATTTGCCAATAAAAGAACCTGTTTCTTTCTATAAGTTATGAAATGTATTCATAAAGTTGCCAATCTAAAGAATACTTACTATTTAGTTGTCACTAGAGATTAAGGTTTCTAAGAGTTAAGAATTCACATTAAATTGGAAAGAAAATGTACGGTTTTGGAAATAAAAGCTACCTTTTAAGGAAATAGGAAGAAAATGGCTTGTTCTAAAGTTGGTTATTTCTGAATGAGCTAAGAAAAGGCAAACTAAACGGGACTAGGAAAGTTGTAGAAGGTTTGTGAAGAGAAATCTTGAAGGGAAATTGTATATATGATTAAGCTAAATAATATTGGAATAAATTTAATTAAGTAAATGACTCCTATATAATAAAAGCCTAATATGGTAAGTGTCGGGTCGCCTGTTCAACCAATCAAAGCATAATATGCTAATGATATGCTAAGGCAGCTCAAATGCTTGCTATGGCGTGCACTGACCACCAGGGGGCAGATGCTCCAACCAGTAGGTTAGCTTGCTGCTGGAGTCCACCCATCAGGACTAAGCAAGAGGAGCCGGACATGCCCTGGAGCCCTCCCCCAGTCCCTCCCCGGCCCTGATCATGCACCAGTGGGATCCCTCGGCCTGGCCTGCTCCCTCTCACAATCTGGGACCTCTTGGGGGATGTCAGTGAGCTGGTTTCTAGAATGTGAAACTTTATTATTTAAAGTCTCCAAGGTGGGATTGAAGGGACCAAAATTCTGCCACCCTGAAGCTGCTTTTTGGGGATACTGATTGGGACTGTTTATTAAGAAATAAAAGACTCAGAGGGAACCTTTGACCCTTTCCCCTTCCTGCCTTAAGAAAGCCAGAGAAACCTACTTCAGGAAGGAGATCTTAGGATCCCCTTAGATCTAGGGAAACAGGAGAGCTCTAAACAGCTAAAAATTCTTCCATAAAACCCCATGAGAAGATGTTAGGACTCCTAAGGGCCCTAACACTGCAGGGAGGCAGCAGCAGTACCCGCCAGGGGCCATCAGAGGGGGTCTGTGCTGTCATTGATGAAACCTGTTGCACCTACAGTAACATCACTGGAGAGGCTGACGAGGATAAAAACGATTTATGATCAGGCAACATGGCTACACCCCTTCGCCCAGGGAAACCCTCCGCCAACTTAACCTGAGACGTCGTAAGGTTGGTCCTTTCCTCTACCAGCTGGTCCTTGCCTCGCCTCAGATCTTTAGTTGCCACCATTCTCATTTTGGGCCATGCCTTTTTAACCCTCCTGTCAGATCTGTCACGTCTAGGATACAATTCCGATATTAACGAGTTATGACCATAACATTAGAAAATGACTACCCACCACGGACTGCTTTTAATTAAAAAGCTTTCATTTCAGCCCTCGCTGGACGCTCAGTGGTTAGCATATCGGCCCATGGACCAAGGAGTCACGGGTTTGATTCCTGGGTTGCAGGATCCCTGCCCCGACTGGGGGCTCATGTGGGAGGCACCCGATTGGATGTGTCTCTCTCATATCGATGTTTCTCTCCCCCACCCCCCACCCCTTGCCTTCCCTTCCACTCTCTCTAAGAAAAAATGATGGAAAAAATATCCTCAGGTGAGAATTAACCA
>NW_006284012.1:60349-67846 GCF_000327345.1 Myotis davidii
TGTTCAGACCATCCTAGGTGGTTACTTTAGGTCTCTGAGTCTGTGGGGCTGCCACACACGCCTCCCCTGAGCTTGTAGGTTTAGTACGTGGCCCCTTCTCTTCCACACCAGCCAGAAGCAGTCCCTCCTCCCTCAGCACCCCTGAAAGCATCCAGGGATGGAAGTGTCAGGAGGGAATGAGGATAGTTCGGAAAACTCCCTACAAGTGGAATGAGGACGTAGGAGCAGACATCACAGGCCAATAAGCCCCCAGGTTCTCTCATCAGAGCCCCTCCCAACCCCCAACACTCCCCAAACACACTCTGAAGGGGAAGAGCACATGGCAGGAAACCCCTGCTGTGGTCTCAAGGTCAACAACAAGGACTATAAAACAGCTCAACTCAGGACAGAGGAGAAACTGACTCCACTGGTAGAAGGTGGGGTGACGAACGCCAGGACGCTTCCGGAACGGACCGCATTGGGAACAAGATCACAAGATCACCCTCCCAACCCAAAGGCAGGGGCAGAATTTGGCACCACAAAGTTCAAAAACCGGGAACATGGAGAATCCCAGGCCCTGACTGGTCGCAGCCTGGAGCTGGGCCTATGCGCACTCACAGGTGCAACTTCGCTTCTTTCCCCGGAGAGCCCCCAGGCCAGCAGCGCCCAACCCCTGACCATCTCCAGGAGCCGCGTCCTAGCCTGTCTCCTCCTGAATAAAACCAGCTTCCCTCTCACTCGACTCTTTCTTGAATTCTTCCCGACCTGCGTCTAAGGTCTGAAGGCCCCGGACCCTTCCGGGCAGGGCCAGCCCCCAGCCCTGAGCCGGCCCAGTGACCAGCACCTCCGACTCCTCCTAGTCTGCGCCTGGCGGGAGGAGAGGAAAGAAGGGGAGATGACTGAGCCCCAGCGGGACCCTTGGACCACCGCAGTGGGATCCCCAGGAGAGGTGTGCCTGCACCCCCAGATGCAGGGAGTCCAAACTCCCCCGCCTTTGGCAGCCTGGCCTGTGGGATCAACGGGCTGCGTCTGGGGTCCTGGGGACTCCCAGCGCCCAGGCGGGGCTGGAGACAGTGCACAGCGCCCTCCTGCGGCGCCCAGCTCCCTGTCTCTGTGGCTGTGGAACTTGGGGCCAGGAGCTTGGCCCCACCCAGGGAGGCATGGGGCAGAGCCTCTTACAGCGCAGAGCTCAGATCCAATCACTTTATTATTATTGCAAGTCTGAGTGCTTCCGCTGAGGCCTGCTGCCTCCCTTATAATCCACATCACATTTCTGCGCCTGGACCCTGTCCCTCTGCCCCTGTGGACCTGCTCACACCCCGGGGACAGCCAGAGCCTTGAGCGCCAGCCCTGGGCCACACACTGTGCACATGGTGTTGCTCGGATCCAGTCCCCAGCCTCATGGTGCTGGACCATAAGGTGCTCCCAGCCCAGGACCCAGCCTGCCTAACGGGGTCACTTAGGATTAGAGGGGTGACTTGGGGGGCCTTTTTCTAAGCACGGAGGAGGTACACCACAGATCCCCTGTGAATGGGGGCTCTGCTTCCTCACCCACATACTGAATGGGGAGCTGAGGCCCAGAGGAGTCAGTCTGGTGACTCTCCCAGCTCCCCCAGGGCATCGGGGACCGGAGCGCAGGCCAGGGGAGACTGACCTCACAGAAGCCCGTTTGGCCCTGGAAGTACCCAGCGCACAGCGTCTCCTCGGTGATGGGCTCCGGGTCCTAGAGCCTGTGACAGCCTTTGTGGGTCAGGCAGGGCCACTGCAGGCAGAGCAGATGGCAAGTGGGAGAAGGGAAGGTGGCTTAGGGCCCTCAGAGGCCGCTAAGCAGCAGTTGCAGCTGTGCCCGTTCTCTCGGAAACAGCCAGGAGCATCAGGGCCTGGCCGGTTCCATCCCCCAGGCAGGGCAGCTCATCTGTGTGGGCAACGAGGCAGATGCCTGTCCAAAGCAGGCCAGGGTGGGCAGGATGAGGCCTGGACCAGGCCTGTGGGGATGGGTCAGAGGCAGAGAAAAGGGGTGACTCATGCAACCTGGTAGTGCCTTCTGCTCCTCCTTGGGCAGCTGCCTCTGGCCCTAGACCCCAGCGTCTCACCCACCATTCGGCCTGATGTCCCTGTAGCCAGTCACCCAGCAGAGGCTGCCCTCAGGGGAGAAGGAGCTGAGCCAGGCCAGAGGGGCAGCCTGATGGTGCAGGAGACAGGTGCGGGGTATGCCAGCTTCAGCAGGGCCGTCTCCACCCTGCAGTGTATTCCATTGGAGGTGGGTGCCGGCTGATGCCTGCCATGGCCACAGCGAGGGGGTCTCAGGGATTGGTGTGCAGGGTGGACACGGAGCTGTGCAAGAAGCAGGAGGGGACATGACAGGCTGTGAGGACAGTGAGGCTGGTGGTGTGGGCTGTGGGAGAAGGGCAGTGGGACTGAGTGCTTCATTCAGTCCCACAAGGACCCTCGGCTCAGCCCGGGCCCACTGAGTCAGACCCAGGCATTTTCACACTTTTTACACTTCCTCCCTGGCCAGACTGAGTGTAAAAATCCAGCTCTGGCCCTAGCTGGTTTGGCTCCGTGGATAAAGTATCGGCCTGCGGACTGAAGGGTCCCAGGTTCGATTCCGGTCAAGGGCACATGCCAGGGTTGTGGGCTTGGTCCCCAGTGGGGAGCGTACAGCAGGCACCCAATCAGTGATTCCCTCTCGTCATTGATGTTTCTATCTCTCTCTCCCTCTGCCTTCCTTTCTGAAATCAATATAAATATATATTTTTAAATATCCAGCTCTTTGTGATAAGATGCTTCATCCTTTCGTTACTGGAAGGGGTCCTTGGCAGTTGGCGAGTCTGCCCAGGACGGCTGGTAGCATGTGGGTTCCTGACTTCGTGCAGGAAACATTTCACAACATGAGTCTAGGTGACTGTGGGGGGCACTTATTAAAGTGGGGACAGTGAGACACAGGGCTTGGCGTAGAAGCAACAGGAGAGCCCAGGCTGGGCTGCCCTCGCTCGTGGGAAGTCAGAGGAAACGGGGCCCGGGAATCAGGTTCAGGACAAGCTGCTGCTGCCCATTGCTCCCCTGGTTGCGAGCCTGATGGGGTCCTTAGGGTTTGGGAGATGCATGCCTGGGGGGCGGGGAGAAGAAGAGGGGGAAGAAGAAGGGAAAGGGAATGGTGGGGGCTGCTCCCAGAGGGAGAGCAGGAGGAGGGTCCTTGGTCTGAGGCTCTATCTCTTTCTCAGGCGGGAATCATAGGGGAGGTCACAGGGGAGCATTTCAGCAGAACATTCATCAATGTCTAGGGGTGCTCCTCCAGGCCTGTGATCTCCACTGATTGGTCAGTCATCACAGCTGGTCCTGGTGTCGCCCTCCCGGTTCTGCCGCTTTCCTGGGTCTGGAGCTGGACTACAGTTGAGGCCTAGGTGCCATTTCTGGGGAGGAGGCCTCTGCATCTGCTGTCAATTGCTACCAGTTTGTTCAGCTGCCTGTCTCGGTTTCACGAGGAGCCTTCCAGCAGCAGGGCCTGTGCGGGTGGGGGTCAGAGTGGACTCGGCCCTACTCTTTCCGGCCAGATGGACAGCCAGGGAGGCAGTGCCAAGATTGAAAGGGCAAGGCCAGCGGTGGGCAGCCAAGTGGGGCCTGCGCTGGAGAGGTGGGTAACGAGGGGGGACAGGGCGGCCTCTATGAAGATGGGGGGTGGAGAGGTGCCAGCCGGGAAGCTGGGTATGGGAAGCTGTGGGGTACCCGGAGCACATCGGGAAGCCCTCTCCACAGCATAGGAAACGACCTGGGAGGGGAGACAAGAAGGTGTCCCCTGCAGAGAGAGGAAGTGCGCGAAAGCATGGCTGAGACAGGAAATTTGTGATCCGAGAGTTACTTCATTGCCTCCGGAAGTGGGTCTCTGCCGAACGCTCTGTGCTTTGCCTTCGTTGCAGTGACCCAGGGCTCCAGCCGGACTGTTCCTATTCTGATGCCCCTGCTCTCAGGGCTAGGCTCCCTGGGCAGCGGAGGGACCCACACTACCTGGGTGCACATCCCACATCAGCCACTTGCTCATTATACAGCCTGAGGCAACTTACGCAGCTGTCTATGCCTCGGTTTCCCCATCGGGAAAGTGGGAGTGATGGTACCAACCTACAGCAGGAGGTCGTCATGAGCAATAAATGACCCGCAGAGTGTGTTTGGAACAATACATGCCTGTAGGAGGCCCCAGCAACTATTCACCATTATTTCCAGAACTTAGTCCACCCAGACCATTCCAGACGGGGTTCTGGCACCAACCAAATCAGGGAAAGCTATTTACCCCAGCGGACACTTGGGACCAGCTGGTTATACACTGAGTGGCCAGATTTGACCGCCCAGATTATTATGACCACCCCATCAGTACTTCATTGACACTTCCAAAAATACTGAATATTGAAAACTTCCTAAGCAAATATTCTCAAGGTTTTATTATTATTATTTGCATAACTAATTCACGTCATTGTACTGATGGGGTGGTCATAATAACCTGGCCACTCAGTGTATAGTGCTTATTGCAACTACAAGGCAAGCTGACACTGTATGTAGTTCAGCCTTGAGCGTGACCATCCTTGACTGAGAATTTGTGTGGAATTCACCACTGAATGGCTTGATGATGGTTTGGTTTTGTTTTTAATTCTCAAATACAGTCAAACCTCAGTTCTCGAATGTCTCCCATCTGGAGCAATTTAGTTCTCAACCAAGTTGTTCACAGAAAAAAGTCTATCGGTTGCCAAACAAAACGAGTTTTCAACTGGACAACCCTTTCGTGCTGACCCACCAGCAAGACAAAAAGCATCTCCCAGGCCACAAACAAAGGAGAGAATAAGAGTTCATTTACCACCAAACCTTGCATTGTTAACATCTCAGGAAACTGCTGCGAATATTTTTGTGGTTTGTGTTTTTTTTTCCCTTTGGTTGCAGGTGAAATGGACAATGAACACAATTTTAAAGAATCTATTGGGTGCTGATAAAGGAAAAATAAAGACGCTATCAAAGCGTGCTAATGTTGCGGAGGGTGTGAAAGAAACACTGATCAGAGACAATTGAAGAGGAACAAAAATGTGTTGATTTGGATGAATGAAAAGCACTTACCGGTGACAGTATTTCAGAGGCAGTGATATGTGAGAAAGCAGAGCAGCTGCACACTGACTTCCTGAAGGCACCCTGGAATGAGTGCTAACAGAGACTCCTTTAAGGCTGGTGGGGGTGGTTTGATAAATTTAAGAAAAGAAGTGTTTGTTTATAGATTAAACCGTACAGTAGACATGGACTGAATATAAGAAAGGTTAACACAGAATCAGTTGGGGGTCTGGAATGAATCCATTCAGTTTACAATGTAGTATTTTTGTTGTGGTTAATCCTCACCTAAGGATATTTTTTTTGGCTGGTTTTTTAGAGGGCGTGCAAGGGAGGGGAAGAGGATAGAGAGAAACATCCATGTGTGAGAGACACAGCGATTGATGGCTCCCGCAGGCATTCTGACCAGGGCTGAGGAACAAACCTGCAGCCCAGGTACATGCCCTTGACCAGGAATCAAACCCATGACTCTGGTTCAGGGACCAACACTCTAACCACTAGGAAACCCTGACCAGGGACCATTCACGTTCTTTCTAATGGGAAAATGATTGGGTTTTTGAACAGTCACTTCTCGAACCGCCTTCCACAATGAATTAAGCTGGAGAACCGAGGTTGCACTCTATTGTCAAAGGGCATGTGCTCTTCTCTTTTCTGCTTTTGTGTGCACTGCTGTCTACAGCAACATTCTCCCTCACAGTCAAAAGGCAGAAACAACTCAAGTGTCCATGACAGATGAGTAGGGAGGTAGAACGTAGTCCATCCATGCAATGGAGCATTCGTCAGCCATGAAGCCAAGGAACCCCAGGGGTTCCAGCAGCCCCAGAAGCTGGGAGAGAGGCCAGGGGCTGCTTTTGCTCAATGGTTAGAGTGTCAGCCCTCAGACCGAAGGGTCTCAGGTTGGATTCCAGTCAAGGGCACCTATGTTGGTTGCAGGCTGGATCCCTGGCCCTGGTGGGGGCGTGAGGGAAGGCAACCAATCAATGTGTCTCTCTCACCGCCATGTTTCTCTCTGTCTCTCCCCCTCCCTTCCACTCTCTCTAAAAATCAATGGGGGGAAAAATACAGAAACTGATGAACAAAAATAGATCCAGAGACAAATGGCAGGGAAGGTCGGGGTTAGAGAGCAACCAAAGGACTTGTACGCATGCATATCAGCATAACGAATGGACATGGACACTGGGCAGTGAGTGCTTGCCCAGGGTGGGAATGGCTGGGGGCGGGGTGGTCAAGTGGGGAAAAAGAAGACATATGTACAACTTTAGACAAATAAGTAAGTAAGTAAATAAATAAATAAATAAATAAAAGAAGGGGGGGATAGAGAGTCTGACCGCCTCCCCCCCCCATAGTGTCAACCTGCGAATTCAAGGGTCCTGGGTTCCATTCCAGTCAAGGGCATGTACCTTGGTTGCGGGTACATCCCCAGTGGGGAGTGTGCAGGAGGCAGCTGATCGATGCTTCTCTCTCATCGATGTTTCTGACTCTGGATCCCTCTCCCTTCCTCTCTGTACAAAATCAATTATATATATATATATTTTAAAAGCTAAAAAAAAAAATCCTGGGTGAGGATTAACAAAAGAAAAAAGAAATTTCACTCAAGAATTTTCTTGTCAAATAAAATTGTGTCTTGTAACCCAAGGTTAGTTCTCTTTTCAGTCAAAGCAAAAGAGTTTAATGATAACTTTTTCCTCCCACAAACCTGTCATCAAAACCTAAAAGTTGGTTTGTCATGTGCCCTGAGAAATCCTGTGAGTGGGACTGGGGGAAGGGCTGTACATTGATAAGAGCTTACAGCTGAGGATGCTGCGTCTCCCACCCATGGCCAGCGCATATCTGTCCATGTTATTTGGACCTTATGTCCTTCAGCTCAACCGGACAATGTCCTCTCTGAAAGCTTGCACATGTTTTGTTAGATTTCTTCCCAGGAGGTTTGGAGTAGTCACTGGAAATGCCATCTTACTGATTCCTCTTCTCAGTGGCCATGGGCGGTGTCTAGAAGGCCTGTGGGATTTCAGCGCTGGACCTGGGCAAAGCTGCCTCTCCACACTCATACTAGTTCTAACATTGAGAGCAGATGGTTTGGGTGTTCCGTGTAGAGCGCCGTGTTGCTCCTGGTGGTGTCCTCTCCTCCTCCCTGATCCTCACACCTTTTGTGTATTTCTGATCACTGTGTGCTGCCTGGAGTCACCTGTGCTGTCTGGGCCTCCCTGTCCATCATCCCTCATTCAGGGGCGGGGCTGCCAGTGTTCCCTGGGTAAGCAGGACGTTTGCTGTGGCTTCTGGGAAAACAACCCTTATCGAATTAGAAGTCACCCTTGGCCCAAGTTTGCTAAGAGTTTTATCACAAACTGTGGTTGAATTTATCAACAACAAAAAAAAAAATGTATTTTTTCATGTCTATTGAGATTATCACATGGTTTTTATCATCTATGTCTTCTC
>NW_006284012.1:68457-77994 GCF_000327345.1 Myotis davidii
CTGGTCTCCTCTTTATTACTAATATTATTTGTGCACCATGTTTCCTGCCTGAGGGATCTTGCCACAGGTTTGCCAATTTCATTAGATTTAAGGAACTCACTTTTGGCTTTGCAACCCTGTAATTTCTTTATTATCCAGTCCAGGGGCTTCTTTTATTTGTTTTAAATTACCCCTGGACTTCTCCTGTTGGTTAGCCTGTCTTTTATTCTATTCCTTATGCTCTCTGTCAGTTTCCTCTGACATAATTTTTCTCACTTCTTGACTTAAACATGACATTCTCTGTTCTATTTGTACTAAATCCAGAAAGGACTAGTCATTTCCCTCCAGGTACAAGTCACCATCTCCCTGTGAATATTAGTAGGTGGTATTTTCACCATTGTGAGTTATATATACATTTAATTGGCATTCTTTCCAAATATAGGAGGGCTTGTGCCCATTTTTGATATAAGTGTGAGAAAGGTTAAAATAACAATGTAGCCTGTTGTTTTCTAATACAAGGCAACTGTAAGCGACCTCTAAGAACAGAAATTAAGGCTCAGTATTTACCGAGGATGTAAACAAAGGCAGAGAAATAAAACGTCCAGCGTCAGTAACAAAAGATGGTTCACAGGACACCACTCATAAACTCAGACAGTGAACTTGTGGGCACGTGGCTCTGTCACATGGTGTTCAGCTGTGACCTGCTCCTATTCAACGTCTATCAAAGTCATATGTGACCATATAACTGCAAGTAATATGACCTTCCCAATCCATGCAACTGATCAACCACACACACACTCACACACACACTCACACACAAACGCATACAGGCACGTATGCCCACACACATACAGAAAATGATGCATGGGCACCCATGGAGGGAGGCCCTAGGAGGACCCGGGGCAGGGAGACCAGCCTGGGGCTGAAAACTCAGTCCTGGGTGGCAGTGTGCCTGCGGGACCCTGGGCTTCCAGCCTTCTTCCCCAGCCTGCCCTGGACCAGGGGAGGCAGCCAGGCCACTGTACCTGGCGCTGCTTCTGGGAAAACTGATCTCCCCTGAGCAATCCACCTACCAACCAGGACGCTGGGAATGTCCCACAGGGAGGCGGCTGCACCTCCAGCTGCAGGGCCTGTGCAGTCGGAGCCCAGCAGGCAAAGCCTAGGGAGCCCAGGTGATGCCAGTCAAGATGCCTACCCATTAGAACACGGTGGGGACCAGGGGGCCAGGGTCTCCCGGGGGAGGGAGAGTGGAGAGTGGAGAGCAAGCAGGAGGCTGGAGGGGATGGTGGAGGTGGAGCCCCGACAGACTTGGAGCCCCGACAGCCTGGGTGTCACAGGCTGACACCCGGGTCTAGGACAGAGGGCCTGGCTGTGGGAGGACAGCCACCAGGAGAGGCGCCAGGGAGCAACGCACAGAACTCGAGGGCCTTGGTCAGAGCCCCGGCGGGCACTGGGGAGTGGGCGCTGCCTGGAAGCCGGTCACAGGCGCTGCCCTCGGCGAGGAGCAAGGCCGTCCTGTGGACACAAAGCTGCGCTGTGGCTTTTGTCCCTCTGAGCCGTCAGGCAGAGTGAGTGAGGTCAGTGTCATTGTCAGTGTGGTCACAGGTGTCCCATGGTTAGTGGGGTCCGAATGGGACAGCCAGTGACATGAATGAGGGCCTCCAGGAGCCATCCCTGCCCTGGGTCCAACACCACCATTATGACATGTGAGGACCCGTGGACGCTGGCACAATGCTGCCCCCTCAGCACCCCCACCCCGCCCTCGTTGGTCCAGCCTCCACTGCAGTGTTGCAAAATGGGGCTGTTAGGTAACAGAAGCTGTGCCCTTTGCCCACCTGCCCTCAGCCTTCCCCTATCAGGGCTCAGACATCCTCATCACAGCCCCGGCTTTGATCCTGACCCTGATGCCCACCCAGACCCACCCTCACTCTGTGCATCCGTTCCTGTCACTCAGACCCCGCACCCTGGGGACCCCAATGGCGGCCTGAGGACCTAAGGACTCCTGCTCAGAGCAGCAATGCAGGGACTGCCCCCCTCCCTCCCACACATAGCTGCGGGCCTGAATGCCCACGTGCACTTTATCTCAGCATCCCCTCTTCTTATCTCTTTTGTTAATCCTCACCCGAGGGTATTTTTTTCCATTGATTTTTGAAGAGAGTGGAAGGGAAGGGGAGAGAGAGGAGAGAGAAAAGCATCAGTGTGAGAGGCATATTAATTGGTTGCCTCCTGCAGGCCCCCAACCCGGGGCTGGGGATCAAACCTGCAACCCAAGCACATGCCCTTGAATGGGAATCAAACCCAGGCCTCTTCGCTCTGCGGTCCGACACCCCAACCACTGAGCCAAACCAGCCAGCGCCCCCTCTTCTTTTAAAATTTATTTGCAGATACACACCACGTCATAAATATAGAGATCATGACAGCTTTGTGTTTTTCCTTATTAATTTTATTCCCACCCATCAACCCTCTCCCCTTGGGCCACCACCCATTTCTTCTCTGTACCTATGGGTCTGTTTTGTTTTCTTTGTTCGTTTGCTTTGTGTGTTTTTTTTAGATTCCACATATGAGTTGCTCATTTCTCAACATCTTTGCAAACATGTGGTTTTATTGCACTTTTTCATTTTCTCCAACCTGGTGAGTGTGACGCTGCCTGTCCTTTATCTCCCTCCGTTTTCCTCTGATTATGAAGGAGGCCCGTCAGTGCTTATGGCCACTCAGGGGTGTCTGGAGAATGGCATGCAGTGTGTTTTCCCATTAGTGCTTTGTTTCCTCTGTCCCACACCATTCCTCCGAATTAGTATTTCTTCTTCCTGGAATAAATCCTTAAGTAGCTCTGTTAATCAGTGCCTGTGGGTGATAAGACACTCTGTGTGTCTTCTGTTTGTAACATCACTCTTTTTCCCCTCAACATTGTGTGTCAGTTTACCTGGGAAATAAATTTTATGTTGATGGTGATGTTTCCTCATCATTTCCAAGGAATTGCTCCAGGGTCTCCTTCCACCTCCTGTTGATCATCAGAAATCCCCTGTGTCTGACGTCATTTCTTTTTAGGTTAAACTCTCTCTTGTCTCTGCTGGCTTCTAATGGTGACAATTTGCAGTTTTACCAAAATGGATTTAGGTATAGAATTTATTTGTGTTTATTCTGCTGAATTTCACAGGGCACTTTCCACTGGAGGTTCACAATTTTTCTTTGATTCTAGAAATTTCTCAGATATTTATGTGCAAATACTACGTTTTCATTTTTCCAAACAGTTTTTTAAGTTCCTAACAAGGGGATCTCAGTCTCTAATAAAACTCTGAAGTTGGAGGCTCTCAGAACATCTAACAAGAAGCACTTCCATGTTTTATGGGGTTTTTCATGATTCCTCTGTTGCTGAGTTGCTGATGTTGAAATCAAACAAGCCAACACTCAAGCTCACTTTGTGAATGGACCTCCACCCCCCAAATCCCTTCCAAGCTCACACCTCTGTCCCCACCACCTCTGTCCCCACCAACTCTCTCCCCACCACCTCTGTCCCCAGCACCTCTGTCCCCACCTCCTCTGTCCCCACCACCTTCCCCCCCCCCTCTCCCCCCCACCTCTCTCCCCACCACCTCTCTCCCCACCACGTCTGTACCTACCTCCTCTGTCCCCACCACCTCTGACCCCTCCACCTCTGTCCCTACCTCCTCTGTCCCCACCACCTCTGTCCCCACCTCCTCTGTCCCCACCTCCTCTGTCCCCACCTCCTCTGTCCCCACCACCTCTGTCCCCACCTCCTCTGTCCCCACCACCTCTGTGCCCACCTCCTCTGTCCCTCTGCCTGGATCCCCTCCCCCCTAATGCCCACCCTTACTTGTGCTTCGTGAGCTGGGCCTGGCAGCTCAGAAAAACCACCTCTGTCCCAACCACCTCTGTCCCCACCACCTCTGTCCCCACCTCCTCCATCCCCACCTCCTCTGTCCCCACCTCCACTGTCCCCGCCTACTCTGTCACCACCACCTCTGTCCCACCTCCTCTTTCCCCGTCTCCTCTGTTCCACCACCTCAGTCCCTCTGTCTGGAGTCCCTCCCCCCTAATGCCCACCGTTGCTTGTGCTTCATGAGCTGGGCCTGGCAGCTCAGCCTCCTGAAACCCTCCCAGCAGGTCCAGGCTGGATGGACACGCCCTGTGTCACCCCAGCTCTGTGTTCAGCACTCACCTCCACACCGTGTCCCACACTCACTGCGGTGCTGTGGTTATGTCTGTCCTCAACTCCCTGTGGGTTTCAGGGGCCCAACAATCTACTCAGTGACTCCTTGCCCTCAAGACTTTGTCCATGTTGGGCACATGTGATCAAGGATAATTAAGGGAGGGAGGGCGGGGAGGATGGACAAAACACGTATGAAACAAGAGAGAGAGAAGAACAAAGAAGAGCAGAAAAGGAAAATAAGCAGAAGAAGGAGGGAGGGAGGAAGACAGGAAGAGGAAGTGGAGGGGTGGAGGGAGGGACACTGGGACAAGCATAATCCGCATGAGCTCCCAGAAATGCCATCACAGGGAACTGAGCCCTGGAAACCTCCTCACTCCCAAACACGGAGACCTGGGACCCTGGAATCTCAGAGAGGCCCCCACTGCGCCCTCAGTCACCGCCATGATGAGTCCATGCCCCCATGAGGGCAGGAGGCTCTTGACACAGCGGGGGGTGAAAGAAAGGGTGAGGTGGGAGGATGAGGCTGGAGTTGGGTGTCAACAAGGAAGATTGAGGGTCTCCCCATCATGGGAACCCTGCCTTGCCTCATCTATGATCCAGGGCACAGAGGGACATACTTCCGGATCCAAGAAATGTAGCTCATCACCCGGGCATACACCCCTGGGAAATCGCGATGACCACAGCTGTATCCCCAGCTCACGATCCCTACCTGGACCCAGATGCCTTCCCAGCTGCACACCAGGGGGCCCCCGGAGTCACCCTGTGGGGAGAGGCAGGACTCAGTGAACATCTCCACATGGGCCACTGCATGGAGCTTCTGAGTCCCGATTCCCCCGGGCCAGGAGGGGACAGAGGACAGAGGACGGGGCAGGTGGGGCTCACCTGGCAGGAGTCTTGGCCCTCACTCCCAGCGCACAGCATGTCATCCTTAATGATCTGGCCAGTGTTGGTGGAAGAGTTCTGGTAGCACTGGTTACAGACCTCGTTCCCCACAATGGGAACCATCACCTCCTGCAGCTGGTAGGGCCAGAGCCGCAGAGCTGTGGGGAGGCGCTGGTTCAGAACCACGGCTGGTCCAGGCTTCTGCTCCTTCCCAACAACAAGGCACTGTTTCCAGTCCTTCTGGGCCCTGACTGTTGGGTGTAGAACAGTTACACCTGCCCTGGGACTGAGCTTCCAGCATCCACTACACCCATTCAGTTCTTGGACGCAGCACTTCATCAGCCACAGGCTGGGCTCCACAGGCCTAAGGACGGGCACTGAGGAGAGAGTTACCCCAGGATTGTTCTCCTTGAAAAGGAAGGGATCAGCCTCATCCCAGAGAAATGCATCACAGCAGGAAGGAAGCACTTCTGCGCTGATGGGTTGGGTTTTCATTCTGATTTAGGAACCTGCCTCTCGCTCCCAGACTGACTCATCCTCAGGAGGACAATCAAGGTCCACCCACCACCACGGGGCGAGGGGAGGACACAGGCAGAGCCACAGGAGGGCCTGTCGCCTGGCAGAGCAAACACCTGTGTCCTCAGTGTCCGTGAATCTGATCATGAAACCCCAGCTCTGCACACATGTAGGCTCAACAGGAAATCCCCCCTCTAGTAACCAAATGTAGAATTAGCACATGGCCCAGAACTTCCACTCCTAGGCTGTACCCCAAAAAACGAAAAACAGGGATCCAAGATGGAGACAGAGTAGGTGGAAGTGACACTCACCTCCTCCCAGGACCAAATCGGGATCACAACTAAATTATAGACACTCAACCTGAATAACCAACTGAAGACTGGCTGAAAAGAAGTTCCTTCATTAAGGACACATGGAAGAAGCCACATGGAGAGGGTAGGGAGGGTGGAGACACAGAAAGGGCTGCATTGAGAGTTAGGAGGGACACCTCAGCTTCAAAGGTCCCCTTTGAGAAGGGAGGGGTCTCCACCCCATCCTGAGTTCCCAGCCTGGAACACCAGTGCCTGGAAGAGGAGCTACACAACATCTGGCTGTGACCATCAGTGGGGACTGTACTTGGCAGAGTGAGACAGAAAACTTCCAGGCACCCAGACGCCCTTTTAAAGGGTCAGTGCACAAACAGCTCATTGGCAGGTACTCAACCTGACTATGTTCCAGAGGAGCGACAGCGTCCAGAGTGGACAGGAGTCACACAGGGAGAGATTGGTTGTATGACCTTGGGAGAGAGGGCTGGAGGGGCAGCCTCCATTATCCAGGGCTGAGTCCTCTCCCACATGCCCATGGATGCCATCTTTTCTGAGTTGAACATCCCCTCCATAGGGCATCAGCCCGGGGGAATGAACGTGCCCCCCCCTCACCCCCGCCCAATCCAGGCTGCCAGTTGGCTCACCCGACCAAGCTCATGCCCTGCAGGGGAGTCTGCCAGCTGCAACCAGCCTGGGCCCACCCAGTCTTTCTCAGAAGCACTAAAGGAGGTCTGAGCAGACTCCAGGCTGTTGGAGACACACAGGGAGAGACTGAGTTGTGTGTGTCTGAGGCGAGGGCCATTTCTCCAGGCACCTGACTAGCTCCACTGTGAACAGCCCTCCCTCCTCACTACCAAATCCTAATCTGTGTGATCCTGATGAACTCTACTGGCCTCACCCTGACGACTCCGAGAAACCCTATCCTACTGCAAAGATTTGAAGACCTCAGGTGGTTGTTGGGTGGTGGTGTTGGTTGGCCTTGGTGTGCCCTGAGACTTTTATTGAGTGGTGTCACACCCAGCACTGGCGCTGAGTTTGAATCTGTAACAACCTGATGAACACCGCTCACCACAACCCAGTGACTCATTGAGAATCTACCTCATGAAACTCAACTACCACAGCAGGGCTCACCTCACCACAAAAGGGACATACCTGGGGCACCTAGCTTAGCTGGAGGCTGGATCAGTGGCTGAGCCTAATGGCAACTGGCAGGCAGAGGCAGATTTTGGGGTGCTTTGGACCTATTGTGTCCTGACACAGGTTTGGTATTGCTGGGAATCACATCAGTATACAGTTTGGCCCCTCCCATGAGCACCCAGACCTACCGGAGGGAGCCACCAACTGTGGCGCACTTTGTAGCTTCTAATAGGCAGCCCAGGATAGGTCACAGGCAGTGTCTGACCTTGACCTGCACCACAGTGCCTCCCTGGAGGCCCCTGAAGCAGAGTTCAACCAATTAGCTCCACAAGCGGCACACTCAAAGGGAGATCTCTGCAGGCACCAGACCCTGCTGGGGCAAATTCTGCTTCATGGGGTCAGCCTACTCACAGCAGATCATACAATCTGATCAGGGTCAATAGTCAGTCAGCTTGAGGGTCAACCCTGCCTACCACAGGCCAACAACAGCAAATGAATAAACAAGAAAAAGAAACAAACCAAAACTCATAGATACAGATAACAGTGTGGTGGTCACCAGAGGACAGGGGGTGGGGTAGGAGGAAAGGCTAAAGGGGGCAATACAGGTGACAGAAGATGTGACTTTGGGTGATGGGCACACAATGCAAGGTACAGATGATGTACCATCGAACTGCACACTGAAAACCTCTATAATCTTGTTAACCAATGTCATCACAATAAATTGTAGAAAATGAGATATAAATAGCAAAGAATAAGGACATACAGAAAGCCAACAGACATATGCAAAGATGCCCAGTGTCACTAATCAGTAAAGAAATTGTTTCTATCTCTTTATCAGTAAATTAAAACCACACTGAGATCTCACCTCCCACCTGTCAGAACGGCTGTCATCAATATATCAACAAGCAACAAGTTTTGGTGAAGATGTGGACAAGGGGGAGCCCTCACACGCTGCTGGTGGGAATGCAGACTGGTGCAGCCCTGTGGGAGACAGTGTGGAGGTTCCTCAAAAAATTAAAAATGGAACTGCCTTATGACCCAACCATTCTACTTCTGGATGTACATCTGAAGAAACCCAAAACATAATTGGAAAGAGCATATGCACCCCGATGTTCATTGCAGCGTATGTACAATAGCCAAGATGTGGAAGCAGCCCGAGTGCCCATCAATAGACAAGTGATAACAATATGGTGCTACAAAGAAGATGGAGCAAAAGTAGGCTTACGGTTATGAGTAGGCAAAACATAGGGGGCATGCAAGAGGTAGCCTATCAATGATTCTCCATCATCGTTCATGTTTCTATCTCTTTATCCCTCTCCCTTCCTCTCTGAAATCAATAAAAATATATTTAAATATATATATTCTAGAGACCCGTTGCAGGAAGATTCCTGCAAGAATAGGGCTTCCTGTGGCCGGAGTGAAGCAGAGAAAGGAGCAAAACCCGCCGAGGGAGGAGTCACTCCCACCTCCGCCACCCACTTGCTTCCCTCCCGTCTCCGCCGCCCTGCTTGCTTCTCCGCAGCTTCACTCTCTTCTGCAGTGCTTTGCTTCCTTCTACATTGTCTTCTGTCTTCGCTCCATGCCTGCATATGCAAATTAACCACCATCTTTGTTGGGTTAATTTACATATCGCTCTGATTGGCTGGTGGGTGTAGCAGAGGGATGGTCAATTTGCATGTTTTTCTTTTTTTTGGCCACTTAGGCTTATATATATATAGACTAGAGGCCCGGTGCACAAAAATTTGTGCACTGGTGGGGGGGTCCCTCAGCCTGGCCTATACCCCCTTGCAGTCTGGGACCCCTCGGAGGATGTCCACCTGCTGGCTTAGGCCCGCTCCCTGTGGGGATCGGGCCTAAGCTGGCAGTCAGAGATCCCTCTGGCAGCCTGGCAGCCCTCGGGGGATGTCCACTTAGCAGCTGGGAGCAGGCCTAAGCTGCAGTCGGACATCCTTAGTGCTACTGAGGAGGCGGGAGAGGCTCCCACCACCACCGCTGTGCTGGCAGCCATCAGCCTGGCTTGTGGCTGAGCAGAACTCCCCCTGTGGGAGCCCACTGACCACCAGGGGGAAGCTCCTGCATTGAGTGTCTGACCCTGGTGGTCAGTGTGTGTCATAGTGACCAGTCATTCCCAGTCGTTCTGCTGTTAGGGTCAATTTGCCCAATACCCTTTTATTATATAGGATACCACTACATTCACTGCAGCATTGTTTACAGTGGCCAAGATCGAAACAGCGGAAGTGTTCTTTGCTAGATGATTGGATAAAGGTGTGAAACAAGTTTACAATGGAATACTCCTCAGCCATCAGAAAACATGACATACAGCCATTTAGGACAACATGGATGGATCTTGAGAACATCATGCAAATTAAATAAGTCAAACAGAAAAAGTTAAAAACCATATGATTTCACTCACATGTGGAATATAAAACTGAAAGCAACAAATGAACAAACAAGAAAAAGAAACAAACCAAAACTCATAGATACAGATAACAGCATGGTGGTCACCAGAGGACAGGGGGTGGGGCGGGAGGTAAGGGCAGAGGGGTC
>NW_006284012.1:78263-79786 GCF_000327345.1 Myotis davidii
GTGGGGCCCAGGAGCCTCTCAGAGGAGCCTCCGGGGCAGGGCCAGTCTGGGCACAGCAGCAGGGCTGGGGCTGCTCTAACTGTGTCTCCCCCGAGACACAGGGCCCTGCCCACAGCCCCCCTCCCATCAGCCCTCTGTGTGTTTCCCACCCCCACCCCTGCCAGGGGGCCTCGGGCTGCGTGGCTCACCGCTGGGTGCAGTGGGCTGCGGTCAGCACCCACTGCTGGTGGATGAGGGAGCCCCCACAGAGGTGCTGCCACAGCTCCAGCTCCTTATTGTACCTTCGGACACTGACCTGCCAAGGCCATCTCCCAGCGGGGGCATTGTGCGACCCCCCGGGGCCACCCTGCTGCCTCCCTGAGCCGGGACCTGGGAACAAAGGGGATGCCATCAGAGACCCAGCAGGAACCCTCGCACTCAGTCTCTCCCAGGACGAACCAAGGAGGCCCACCCTGAGTTGACGCTGAGGGGCCTGGGCAGCCTGAGCAGAAGATGGGGACAGGGAGTCAGGACTCACCTGGGAACGAGGGCACGGAGCCCCCCAGGCCTGGGAGGCTCAGGAACAGCAGCCACAGCATCTGCAGGGATGGCAGGGGCCTGGGTGAGACCACCAGGGGGCGGGGTTTCCCTTTGGGGATGGAGAAGCCGGGGTCTGAGCAGCGGCATCCTCACCTGGAAGGACCCTCCTAGGGACCCTCTCTGAACCCTTTCATCCCCTGGCACAGGCAGCTTCATATCCCCTGGCAGGAAGGGCAGGCGGGTGCCCCCTGGCTGGGCCATGGGCAGAGAGAGCTGCTCCCCTCTCAGGCCCGCTCCAGGGTCAGGCAGCAGGCAGCAAGGAGCTGCTCTGACTCTACCTGCTCTGGACCTGCCACCTGCTGTCACTGGGCAGCAGCCATCTCTGGCTGCAGGGATCTCAGCCACAAAGAACAGCCAGGCCGGAGGCCTGAGCAAGGAGAGATGCCAAGAGGATGCGGGCCCAGGGAGGCAGAGCCCCAGAGCTGCTGCTGGGCCCCTAGAGCCACAGGGCAGCCCCTGATTCCACTGGACCCCGTGAGGCAGCGTGGAGCTCGCCACCATCTGACCAGAGCATGCCATCTGCCTGACACGTGGCCTGTGGCCACCCTCACTGCCACCAGCTGAGGCCATGCACACTGCCCCCTGCAGGGTGCTCCTCAGACGCTGCACCGAGTACAGCTTTCTTGTGGGTACAAGTCAGGGAGAGGCACCTGGGAGGCAGGTGGACAGAGCGGAGCTCCGTGGATGGCAGAGCCTGGGGAGGCTCCGTGTCATGGAGACCAGGCTTCCTATGTGAGGATGAGAAGTTCTGGAGACGATGGTGCTGAGGCTGCACAACATGGTGGATGTGCTGAACGCAACTGAACCACACACTGACCAATGTCATGTATAATGTTGTGCACATTTTGCCACAAGAAAAAGGTGGCGGATTCCCCCAAATTGCCGAGAATAAACTGTTTTCAGCAAAGCCACAGCCACACACCCAGCGGGCTGTCCTGTGTCCA
>NW_006284012.1:80026-81816 GCF_000327345.1 Myotis davidii
GGACACATACACCAGCTGTCACTCACATCTCAGGAACAGTCCTCAGTGCAGGCTGCATGGCCTGCGTTGTCCTGCCCCCCGTGGGGCTTGCCCATCACCAATACTTTTAACACCATCGTGTCTGCTGGGATCTGTGACGCCAGGGCAGCTGGACCTGCAGCAGAGCCCTGTCCAGCGCTGGGACCGCTCAGAGCCGGCAGCCTGTTGTGGGGCCAGCGTCACGGGCTGGAGGGCACTGTGAGGTGGGGAGCTCGCTGCTTCCCTGACAGGGGCAGAGGCCCTCACTGGCCTGTCATTTTGATGGGGCTCCTGGGTGCTGGGCCGTGGGAATCCTAAAGATTTCCTGTGGCCAGGCCCTGCCTCCTCAGGGGCGCGCTCCCCCTCTCAGGAGCACACAGCCTGGTGGCCTGTAGTCTCACCAGTGTGGGAGTCAGTGTGGACCAGTGCGGCCCCTCAGAACCTGACCTGCTTTAGAAATAAGTGCAGATGCAACTAGTTCAGATGGGGTCAGAGTGGAGGGGGGAGGCCCTCAATCCAATGATGGTTCCTTGTAGGAAGAGGTGAGGATGCGGAGAGCACAAAGGGGTGGGGAGGACGGGGTGGGGGTCCAGGGGTTCCTCTGCAACCAAGGGTCCCAGCACCGCCAGCAGCTGCAGGGGGCAGGAGCCTGAGAGTAGGTGTGGCCCCAGTATGATAGCGGGCTCCTGGCCTCCTTTGGTAAGAAAATGCATTTGTGTTGTTTCAAGCTCACACCTCCCCCGAGTCATGGGCTGTCACTGCGACCACAGGACACCACACAGCAGGAGAGCCTGGTGGTGACTGAGGTGTGATGTCCACCTGGAAGGGCATGGCCCTGCATGGAGTCTCCATTCCAAGTCCTGAAGGTGTCTCTTGACACTTAAGACAAGGGGAAGAGGCCAATGAGTGTGGGCCCTCCCTAGGGTCCCATGGATACTGACCTGGCCTGCAGGGGTCTTTTTGGGGGGACAAAGCCCTGCTGGCTCAGTGTCCCCCACTTCTGCAGGCCCAGGGCTCCGTCAGAACAGATTTCAGAGACCTGAGGCAACAGGCCCTCCTGTCCATCTCCGGCCGAGGCATCTGGCTCACCCACCTTCCCTTACTGCTGAGCCCGGGAAGCCAGGTGCTGGGGTGGTGATTCCAGGCAAGAGTGTGTGTGGTGGGCTGCGGGCGGGGGAACAGCAGCCCTGATCCCATCCTCTCATCCTCTGGAGAGAGAGCCCTGTGGGTCCACCATGCCAGCAGACACAGCCGCAGGCCTAGGTGTAGCAAGGAACATGCAGGGACACGCAAGGGCTGTCCCTTGCTACTCCCTCGTGTCTCACTCCAGCCTTCCTTCCAACACCAAGTTCTAGGTCCTTCTCCCCCCCCTGGGAGCGCTGGCCTCTGAGTGACTCAGACCCTCAATCTTACTCCTGGAAACACTAAAGGTCTGACTATACCCTCACCCAGGGAGGAAAGCCCTGCAAAGACTCACAGTCCCCAAGAGCCCAATGGCAAGGCAGGCAGCCCACAACCTCCTGGCGGGCACATGGGACCTGAATGTGCGTGAACCACCTGGCAGCCACCCACTCACAGGGCCCCGTGGACAGGCAGTCACTTAGGCTGTCTGGTCCCGGGCCCCTGCAGGTCCGCCCTGCTCTGCAGAAGCTCAGGATGGGAGACTGAGGATCTGGTAGAAATGAGGCTGCACTGCATTTGGTCCCAGGAGTTGATCACATTGGAAAATGGGGATTCGGCGCGCCCCCAGGTCAGAGGGAGCAGCGGTGACC
>NW_006284012.1:82764-83760 GCF_000327345.1 Myotis davidii
AAATAATTTTTATGTGGAAAAATCAGAGCAGGTGCTTTCCCCAGGAAATGCAGAGTGAGCGGCCCTACTGACAAATTTGACTTTGTCCATTTAATAGTGAATCCTTGAGCTCGTCACTGAAGTTCTCTCTCCTCGTTCTCCATCCCACTATCGAGACTCAGGGAGAACGGGGACCCCCAGAAGGGGAGACACAGGGCCTGGTGCAGAGTGATGGGGAGACAAATGCCCATGGCACCCTGGCCAGTGTTTCCAGTGGTGAGAGCACTGGACTGAAGGATCCCAGGTGTGATTCTTGGTCAAGGGCAAGTACCTGAGTTGCAGGTTCAATCCCCAGCCCCAGTTGGGAAGGAGCTAACAGATATGTCTCTCACATCTATCTTTCCTATCGCTCTCCCTTCCACTCTCTCTAAAACTCAATAGAAGAAATATCACTGGATGATATTAAAAAAAAAAAAGAAGAAGATGCCCATGGCCATGCCTCACTCTTGCTACTTTGGTCTCCACTCCTTAACAGACTCCTCTCGAGCTGTCGGCCGCCTACACCCAAGGGAGACCCCGGAGGGACCCCAGCACAGACCCCAGCTGAGCCTCCTCTGTAAAGCCCGGCCCGCCCCCTGCATCGCCCAGGTGTCATCCTGGTTCTGGTTTTTACCTTCAAAAGCAATGTCACCCCAGCCAGTCACCCAGCACCGTGTGCCTGGGGGGAATGAGAGGGAGGCTGGCGGGAGGCGGATCCATCTGACTAGGTTAGATGGTCGCACGGAGGCCTCCAGTTTGAGAAGTGCCACGTCCGCCCCACCTACTGCTTTTTTTTCAAGGCTGTACTTGGGGTGGCGGATGATCCTGGCCACCTGCACACTGTCACTGTATGAGGGTCTCATTTGTCCTAGTTGGACCTTAAAGTGCCAAGTCACTGGGTTTCTCCTGGGGACAGAAGGCCAAAGGCGTCTGAGAGGCTGTGGCAGGGAGTGGGCCAGCCCCTCCGAGCCCAGAGCC
>NW_006284012.1:85870-86270 GCF_000327345.1 Myotis davidii
CCCAGATGACAGGAAGGCAAGTCACAGCGGTGTCAGCGAGAGGCCACAGGCCCCAGCGCCCAGCCTGATGGTGGACCCAGGCTTCCCGTCCCCCGGCACCAGGCTGGGCGATAACCAGCTGGGCCAGACCTGGGACAATGACAGCATTTGGGCATTAGGAGCAGATCTGCCCGAAACAGAAACAAGAGTTTTGATGGTCTGGGGGGGAAATGTCATGACTATCATTGGCAGATAATAAGATCTTCCTCCCAGAAGAGCCAAAAGCCTCAACTGAAAAGGTGCTAAGATTAAGTTTCCCAAGGTTTCTAGGTGGAAGACAAATGTTTCACAGGCATAGCTAATGCGATGCCATATGGTAGAGACTCCATTCACAGCCAGGTCCATACATTCCTGATCTAGA
>NW_006284013.1:0-468 GCF_000327345.1 Myotis davidii
CCAGTGAGTCCACAAAATAAAACTGAAAAGACAGAAACACAAACAACAAACGGGACCAAAAATAGAGTCTTCCAACTCCATAGAAGCAGAACCAAAACAGGCTTCCAATTCCATGGAAGCCAAACCCGAAACCTAGACAATGGCCTTACGCCAAACTAGTGGGAGCGACCCGCTTTCTGCGAGGGGCATATACATCCCTCTGAGGGGCATATCCATACCTCCTGCGGGGGCGGAACGTCTTCCAACTCCCCCCGACCTGTGGTCTTTTTCAGGCACGTCCGCCAAGACCCCTCAGGCAATTACAGATTCCAGAAATGAGCTCAGAACACAAAACAAACAACAACACACCTACCGCGCGGTCAGTCAGAGTCTTCGGATTGGGGTCCCTCGGTGGTCCTGGGAACCCCGGGTGAGCCCACAAAATGTTGTGCCCATATTTCAAAGTTCCCAAGACCTCCAGGGAGCCAG
>NW_006284014.1:0-1405 GCF_000327345.1 Myotis davidii
AAAAAAAAAAAGATTATCGGGTCAGGAAAAAGCCTGGAGCCATTGCAATCACAGCAGGGCAGTGCTGATATTCAGCTGCTGAATATCAAAGTCCATTGGCCTTCCACAATGTCTCTTTTTTATGCTAACTGTTGTTTGCTTTAGCCTACCAACTCCCTCCTTAATATAGGTGGGTGGAGCCCTGCTCAAGGGCATAGGGTTCCCAAAATAGGAAGAGGGGATTCTTATATAGCAGGAGGGATAGGAACCCATCCCCTGGGGCAATGGGTTTCAAAATAGTGCAGGGAGTACCCCCTCCCCCCCCAGCATGGGGTGGGGGATGCCCCCCCTCCCCCCGCCCTCTGAAGCACAGGGTTCCCAAATTAACACAGAGGGCACCTTCCCTTGCTGGGGGTAGAAGGGACAGGCACCCACACACCAGGGTTCCCAAACTGCATGGGGGTCTTTCTCCCCAGCATGTGGAGGAGGGACGACTGCTCTAGATCACAGAGTTCCCTCTGTAGCCCCTGGGCTCCATTCCTAGCATCAGGGGGCCTTTGCAACCCCTCTGAGGTTATATTTCAAACTAGAGGCCCGGTGCATGAAATTTGTGCATGGTGGGGGGTCCCTCAGTCCAGCCTGCACCCTCTCCAATCTGGGACCGCTGGCTCCTAACTGCTCACCTGCCTGCCTGTCTGATCATTCTTAACCACGTCTGCCTGCAGGCCTGATCACTCCTCTCCAACTGCTCCCCTGCTGGCCTGATTGCCCGTAACTGCCCTCCCCTGCCGGCTTGATCACCCCTGACCACCCCTGCCTCGGCCTCCACCACCGTGGCTTTGTCCAGAAGGATGTCTGGTCTAATTATTAGTATAATTAGGACAGGGAGGCTCCCTTCCTAGCTCAAGGGAGGAGGCAGGGACTTCCCATAGATGGTGCGTGGTTCCCGAAGTAAATAGGGGGAACCCTTCCCAGTGCAGGATTGTGTTAAGTTCTCCTCCAGGGCCTAGAGTTCCCAAAGTAGACCAGGGGCTCTCTCCCTAGCATGGGGTGTCTCGGGCATCTATAGGGAACACAAAGTTCCCAAAGTAGTGAAGGGGTCTCCCTCCCTTGCAGAATGCCAGGATCCCTCTATAGCACTGGGCCTCCCTTCATAACACACTGTGGATGGGGGTTTCCCCAAGTAGCACATAGGCTTTTTATCCCAGCTAGGGCAAGGCAGTGGGGAGGTGAGGGCAAAGCCCCTCCTTCTGAGCATGGGGTTCTAAAAGTGGTCTGGGGGGCACCCTACCTAGTTCAGGAATGCAGGGTCCCATATCTGGAGGGTTTATGGACCCTTCTCCAGCCTGGGTTCCCAAATAATGTGGATGTACCATCCTAAACATGGAGAGGATGCTGGGTCTTCTCTAGAGAAAGGAGTTCCCTT
>NW_006284014.1:10050-11426 GCF_000327345.1 Myotis davidii
TCCATGAAAACTTTTTTTTCATCCTCTCCCAAGGCTATTTTTAATTGATTTTTTGAGAGAGAGGGAGACAGAGAGAGAGAGAGAGAGAGAGAGAGAGAGAGAGAGAGAGAGAGAAAATGAGAAGGAGAGGGAAGGATCTTTTGAGCAAGCCTTTTGAAGGGAGGGAAGAGGAAGAGAAATATTAGCATTCCCCCAAACTTTCTTCAAAATCATCCTCTTTCACAGTCTCTTCTCTGCCCTAAACTCTATATAAAGCTGGAGGTAAGTCCTGGGTCACAGTGCAAGGCATATTTGGAGCCCTATCTTAGTAGGTTCTACAAGCACAGGGAGTTTCCTAAGGTATTTTTTATCTTCACCTTTGGGCATTAGCCAAAACTCTGAGATAACAGAAAAATCCCATTTCACATTATATTACATGAGTATTGGCCCTTTTCTACAAATGAGGAAAATGATTCTCAAAAAGCGGTTAACTTGCCAAGAACACACAGCTGGTGAAGGACAGATCTGTATTCACACCCAAGTTTATCCCTCTTTCTACTATTCCAGGCTAGGGTGTTGTGTGGTGCAGCATGCAGAGCCAACAAGGTGGAGGACAGGGGAGACACAAGCCTATATGGAGCCAAGTGGTTCCTGGCTGTGGAATCACAACAGCTTGACCACAGCAGCTTGGAATTCAGAGCCCTAAATAGCTCCAGTGTACTGGGGCCAGTGCAATCCATTATTCAGAGGAAGTAGCATTTATGGGGTCTGGAGGGTGCAGCAGGGTCTAGAGTTAGCACCACAGGCTGTATGCCATATGCCACTGTGTGCCGGGTACCAAGCTAGGCACTTCTCTGTTACTGTTTTTTATCCATTCAGGAAAGTGACCAACAGCCAGAGCTCACGAGAGTTGCTGATAAAATCCTTCTTATCTTTTTTTGGGTCAGGACTTACCCCCAGGATCGGGTGAGGCTGAGGCTGGCCAGCAGCGAGTCCTAGCTGTTAGGAGCAGAGGAAGGCAGTGTCAGGAGCCAGCGCTGAAAGTTTTTTGATTACTGTTTCAATTTCATCAGTAGTTATCGGCCTACTCAGTTTTTTTTTTATTCTTCCTGATTGAATTTTGGAAGCTTGTCTTATTTTGGAATATGTCCATTTCATCTAGGTTGTCCAGTTTGTTGGAGTAGAGTTGTTCATAGTATTTTTTTATAATCCTTTGTATGTCTGTGAGGTCAGTTGTTATTTCACCTCTTTCATACCTGATTTTGTTTTTTTGGGTCCTCTCTCTTTGTTTCTTGGTGAGCCTGGCTAGAGGTTTGTCAATATTCTTTATCTTTTCAAAGAACCAGCTCTTGGCTTTATTGATTTTTTGTATTTTTTTTTTCATCTCTATGTCATTT
>NW_006284014.1:15195-15848 GCF_000327345.1 Myotis davidii
TCCCTGGCTCCAGCTGATCTTCCCACAGGTGGAATTGTAGAGCAGGTGAGGGGGCGGTGCCAGGCCACAGTGGGTGCCAGGTGGGGCTGCAGGGCTGCGGGGCTGAGAGGCTGGGGGCGCGAGCTGGGGCCCAATCCCCGCAGGCCACCCTGAGGGACTCCACCCGTGCACGAAGGAGGAGGCCTTGTGTACTGGGTCTCTAGTTATAAATAATACTCTTATGAGCATCTTTGTACATAAATTGTTCCTCGTAGCTCTTGTTGTTTGCTTGGGGTAGACTTCTATTCACGGAATTCCTGGATCCAGTATAGCACCTCACACTAGCAAGGTGGTTCAGTTGGTTAGAGTGTTGTCCCAATACACCAAGGTTGCCAGTTTGATATCTGGTCAAGGCACATACAAGAATCCATAAATGAATGTGTAAACAAGTGAAACAACATATTGATGTATGTTTCTCTCTTTCTCTCTCTCTCTCTCTTTCTCATTTCCTCTTTTCCTAAAATCAAAATAATTTAAAATTTCCTCAATTACATATGACACTTACTGCCAAGTGTCTTTCTGAAATGATTTTCTTGGTGTATCCTCACCTGAAGATATTTTTTCCATTGATTTTTAGAGAGAGTGGAAGAGAGAGGGAAAGACAGAAATATCTC
>NW_006284014.1:16861-18131 GCF_000327345.1 Myotis davidii
TGCCCCCCCTCTGCTGGCCTGCTGGCCCCCAACGGCCCTCCCCTGCCAGCCTGATTGCCCCTAACTGCCTCTGCCTCAGCCCTGCCACCATGGCTTTGTCTGGAAGGACATCTGGAAGGTCTCTGGAAGGTTTCCTGGTATAATTAGCATATTACCCTTTTATTAGTGTAGATTAGGTCATAAACATTTTCTCCATGTTATTATTAAGCTCTTTAAGTATTTTCAATGGCTGCTGCATACTTTCAGTAGAGCAATGCTATAATTTAATTAAGTTTAGACAATTAGCTTGCTTTTAGGCATGTTTTTTCCTATTCTATATAATAAAAGCCTAATGTGTAAATTGTTCGACTGGAAATTCAACCGGGAGTTCGACCACTCACTGTGATGTGTGCTGACCACCAGGGGGTTGTGCAAAACATGGTGGGTTTCCACGATGTGGTGCTGGCAGTGGGTGGCAGTGGAGATGCGGTGGGATGATAGAGCAGGAGAGCGGGTGGTGCCAGGCCAAGGAGGGTATGAGCAAGGGGCCCAATCATCCCACCAGCTGCCCTGCAGATGGCAACCAGTGTCGGCAGGGTCCAGGGACACCACCCAGCTCCCAGGCACTGAGGGAGCTGGGTGGGCCCTGGCTCCAGCTGATCTTCCCACAGGTGGAATTGTAGAGCAGGTGAGGGGGCGGTGCCAGGCCACAGTGGGTGCCAGGTGGGGCTGCAGGGCTGCGGGGCTGAGAGGCTGGGGGCGCGAGCTGGGGCCCAATCCCCGCAGGCCACCCTGAGGGACTCCACCCGTGCACGAAGGAGGAGGCCTTGTGTACTGGGTCTCTAGTTATAAATAATACTCTTATGAGCATCTTTTCACATAAATTGTTCCTCGTAGCTCTTGTTGTTTGCTTGGGGTAGACTTCTATTCACGGAATTCCTGGATCCAGTATAGCACCTCACACTAGCAAGGTGGTTCAGTTGGTTAGAGTGTTGTCCCAATACACCAAGGTTGCCAGTTTGATATCTGGTCAAGGCACATACAAGAATCCATAAATGAATGTGTAAACAAGTGAAACAACATATTGATGTATGTTTCTCTCTTTCTCTCTCTCTCTCTCTTTCTCATTTCCTCTTTTCCTAAAATCAATAATTTAAAATTTCCTCAATTACATATGACACTTACTGCCAAGTGTCTTTCTGAAATGATTTTCTTGGTGTATCCTCACCTGAAGATATTTTTTCCATTGATTTTTAGCGAGAGTGGAAGAGGGACGGAAGGAGACAAACAT
>NW_006284014.1:20205-21064 GCF_000327345.1 Myotis davidii
CCAGGGCAGCCAAGAAACTTGGCTTCCTCTATCATTGGGGCAATCAAGCCTCCTGCTTGCTCCAGCTCCGTGGCTGCCAGCTGCCATCTTAGTTGGGTTAATTTGCATATAGTCGCTCAGATTAGCTGGTGGCCATGGCTTAAGGCATAGCAAAGGTATGGTCAATTTGCATGTTTGTCTTTTATTAGTGTAGATCTTATCTAATAATAGACAAACATGGTAATTGACCATATCTTCACTATGCCTCCCATTGGCTAATCAGCATGATATGCAAATTAACTGCCAACAAAGATGGCGGCTAATTTGCATACACCGGCTGGGGGCAAAGACTGAAGACACCACAGAAAGAAGCCAAGCAACAGAGCAGAGGTAGCAGAGATGGGCGGGAGAGAAGCGACAGAGATGGACCGGGTAGCAGCGGCAGAGATGGGAAGAGTAGCAGCGGCAGAGATGGGTGGGGTAGCAGTGGCAGAGAGGGGCAGGGTAGCAGCGACAGAGACAGGAGCGAAGCCCTATTCTTGCAGGAATCTTCCTGCAATGGGCTTCTAGTAGTGATAATAATAATAAAAGAACCATGTTTCTCTAGGCCCCACCAAACCATGGTACCTCTTAGGGGATTATTATTAGCAATGACTTAAAACTTCTTGGCTTACCTTGACTCTCTCCTCAAAGTCTACTTCAATCATTTCTGGGAGATAAGAGGTAAAAGCAATGAGTTAAGAGCAAAATCCTTGCACTCACCACTGAAGGAACCAGGGATCCTTGAAAAAAGGTTAATTCTAGAGGTGGGGGCATGTAACATACAAGATCAGCTTGAAACATCTTGTTCCAGAAAGTCAGGAAGTACTCAAATTATAAT
>NW_006284014.1:21703-55900 GCF_000327345.1 Myotis davidii
AAAATTGTGAGTGAAGGGGAGAGGAGCAGGATA
This sequence comes from Myotis davidii, assembly GCF_000327345.1. Taxonomy (NCBI): domain Eukaryota; kingdom Metazoa; phylum Chordata; class Mammalia; order Chiroptera; family Vespertilionidae; genus Myotis; species Myotis davidii. The sequence goes on from NW_006284014.1 coordinate 21,737, forward strand.
CCCAGTCTCAAAGAATTTTTCTATAATATGCTTAACAATCATAGGGGGAAACAATAATTTATAGTGAAGAAAATTGGTGGACACCACTTCAATCGAGTGATCAAAATTGACATCACCAATAATGGGACACGTTAACATCACAGGCCTCCTGATATGATACACTGAGAAAGACACAAAATCACTTATGTGGTGTTTCTGCCATAAATGCATGATCAAAATCTAATTATGAGAAAAAGAATAGACACAAACCCAAATGGACAGACATTCTACAAATGACTGGCCTACAATTCCTAAGGTGTCAGGGTCATGAAAATCAGGAAAATCAGAGGAAAACTGTCACATTAAAGGGAACCAGGAGAAAAAATAGACTTAAAAGACATTACAATAAATGGAATTCAATTTGAATGTGTTGTGCTAATTAGACAAGAGCATTGTGTCAATTATATTTCTTAGTTTTGAAAATTGTGCTGTGGTTATTTTAGAGAATGTTCTTGTTAGGAAAATACACTGCATAATTTAGGGTTGAAGAGATAAAAACTTACTCAAATAATGTAAGAAATTAATATACATATGTAAAAATAGAAACAACAATAAAGCAATTGGGATAAAATTTAAACATCTAATAACCTGGGTAAAGGGGACAAGAAGTATTTTGTAGCCTTTTTTCTAAATTTAAATTATATCAAAATAAAAATTTATCAAAAAAATGAGAAAACATGACTCTTACATATGATCCAAAGAGGGCTGGGCTTTGTAGTAAACTGGGAATATGAGCACCTATACCTCGAGAAAGTGGACTCTAATGGTCTGATGAGAGTCTACTGTGAAGCTCCTGCACTGCTCAGGCTGCCAGTCACTCCACTTACTAGGTTCTGCTATTTGAAGTCTTAAGAGCAAGGGGGCTGTCAGTAGAAACAGTGCTAGGTCTAAGAGTGCATCATCACCATGGGTTAAAAGCTTGCTGTGTGTGGGATCTGGGCTAGGTGCCTTTTCAGGTTCTCAAACACTGAGCTAGGCATGTTAGAAACATTTTTAAACTTTAGAGAAATCCTGTTAAATACTTAGGCTCATCATCCCTGTTTTCCTAATGAGGAACCTGCATCCTGTATAGGTAAAACTGGAATCAGATTCTAACCCTGCTTTTAGAACTCCAAGTCTAATCCTCACATCCCCTACCTTCACCCAGATTTGCCCGGGACTTTCCTGCTTCCATGCCTTGGCACACATCGTTTCCTTTGTCTGCATCTCTGGTCCCCTCCTCATATCTTAACTTAGTGATTTTCTCGCCCAGCAAAGACTGACATCAAGGGCTCTTGCCTCTGAATCCCAGGTGCATTGTGATAATTAAACACTAACTGGGTTGAAATCAAGCTTTGCCTAACCATGAACTAAATTAAAACCAATCCCACTGGGATAGTATGCTGAAAATTGTTTTGAAGCTCCTTTAAAAGACAGCTGTGTAAACCATGAGGGGAAATAAAAAGACACCTAAGAAGGGGTCCCAGTGGCAAACTGATTTTAAATTTAAAAAGCAGAGCCTAGCAGTCATTTTTGCATAGTGGCCTCTCACCAACTTGCACTTCACAGAGAAGCCTTTGTCTAAATTGCCTGTACTGCATTTCTATCATCTGAGCCAGCCCTTATGTTACCAGTGAGATGACAAGACTTTGGCCCTTGTTTTTTGAAGGAAGGATTTCAAACAAGAGACCAAGTGTCATAAAGTAAGTAAGAATTTATTGGCTGCAGCAAAAATATATTTAGGCTAGAGAAATAAGGAAGGACACAGAAGAAGTAACAGGAGAGCTGAGGCTGGACTGTTCTGGTTCACTAAGTCAGAGAAAAGGAGGCCTTGGAGACAAGTTCAGGGAGTTAGCCTGGGATAAGCTGGCACTGCCCATTGTTCCCCTGGTTGCAAGTCTCATGGGGTCCCTTAGAGGGGAGAAAGAGGGAAGAGAATGGCACAGGCATGCTTCCCTGGGAGAGAATGCTTGCTGGGTTCTTCATCCTGAGATTATTTATCTCTCTCTTGCAGGTGAAAATCTTAGGAGAGTTCTAAGGGAGGGTCTCAATAGAACATTCAGTAGCTTTCCAGGTGTGCTTTTACAGGGCCATGGTCTCCACTGATTGGTTGGTGCCAGGGCAGGGTGTTATTGAGAAGGCTAAAAAGGGCTAATTCTAATGTAACCCTGATTTTTGGGGGGCTAGCAATCTGGGTTTGTGCCAGCAAGCCCAGTGTACATTCTTTTTTTTTTAAATATATTTTATTGATTTTTACAGAGAGGAAGAGAGAGAGAGAGCTAGAAACATCGATGAGAGAGAAACATCGATCAGCTGCTTCCTGCACATCTCCTACTGGGGATATGCCTGCAACCAAGGTACATGCCCTTGACCAGAATCGAACCCGGGACCCTTCAGTCCTCAGGCCGACGCTCTATCCACTGAGCCAAACCGGTTTCGGCCCAGTGTACATTCTTGATAACCTATAATTAAGTAATTGCCTCTTTCCCAGAAACTTGTCTTGCAGAACTTGATATCTAAATACAGAGGCCATAAAACTGAACATGCACTGCCCCAGAGGGGGTGTTATTAACGCTGGCGCCAGGCCAGGCCATCAGATACAGCCTGGAGACCCCTGACACCTGGGGGCCTTCTTGTAAAGCCCATGAAAAGGAATATGGAAGCATAATCCATATTTTCAGGACAAAGACCCCAGAAAGATATAAAAGAGAAGCCCCCTGCATGTTATTTTACTCAGATTTGGAAAGTTATTCCCTGAGTCTGTGGTGTAAATAAACAGTGTCACTCCTTTTCTCTGAAGCTTTGCTTGGTTTTTCTCTGGTCTTCTGCAACATTATGAGTCAATGGTCCTGAAGCAGCCAAAGCGTCATTTTTCTGGTTTTGCTGATTTTCTGAGCCTAGAGCTGAAATACAACTGAGGCCTAGATGTTATCTTTAGGGAGGAAAAGGTCAGGGGGTCTAAACCATATGACCAGCAATATGTAAGATCAGGGATCCAAACTGAATGACAAGTGATATGCTAGGGGAGGATAGGTTACCCTGGGGCTTGAAGTTCTTGTTTTCCTAGTTTTGCCCCTTGCTAGGCATCTGGGGCTTTCTGCCCTGGCCCATTATCCTTGCTCTGCTCATGTCTGCTAACTGCCTATAACACTTATAAAGGAGTTTCCCGGATTTCTATTTCAACCCAAAATACTGAGACTTTCCCTCATCCAACCAGAGCTGTATAGCCCTGACCAATCAGAGAGCCTCTATTCTGACCAATCAAGACAGTGCCTTTTGGACCAATCAAACTCTGAGGGTTTGGAATCCTCATTTGCATGAGGGGAGTTTGATCAGTGACCAGGGGCAGGGACTTTTATTCATATAAACCAGCTCCCGTCTAGATGGGGGAATGCACTTTCCATCAAAGACTGCATTTACCAATCTGCATTTCTGGGTTTAGAGCTGAAATACTGAAGACCCCCTACTGGAACAGAGCAAAGTGCAGCTGCCTATCTAAAGGCATGCCTTTTACAGCCATGCTGCATCACAATTGAGCTGTTCCATGCTGTTTGTATTGCATAAAGTTTCCTTCTTCACTGTACCCCACATTGGAGATTTCTGTAGGTATTTTAATTGGCACCAATGACCATTGGTTGTAATTCCATGGTGCCCAATATGGAGCCCTGAAGCGATGGTCTGAAACTAACTCTAATAGCTGAAACCCCCCCTGTGCTCAACCTGTCTTCCAAAGTTCAACTGAGGATCTCAGGGAAGTCCTCTTATATCCAAGACCTCCCATGCTTATGATGGAGACTTTACTCTGTTTAGATAGGGGACCTTCATCTGTGATCTTGGTTTAAATGTTTGGATTGAGAGGGCTCTTCTATAGATTCTGGTTTGGTGCCTAGGAGGGGCATCCCTCAGTTATGCTTGGCACCTAGGACGGTATCCTCCAGTGAGGGCTTTCCTCCATCAGGTTTGCACCTAGGCGGGGAGAGGATATGCTCCAGGTTGGGACTAGGCCTTGTCCACAAGGTTTGTGAGGAAGTTCACACTAATGGTCAAATAGGGGGAAGGATGTTACCCATAAGGAGAAGTGAAAAATGGGTAACGTATGCTTTAAATTTTTACATGCTAATCAGACACTGTTTGGGACTTTGGCGAATTGCATGTACCAGAATTATGGTTTAGAGAATTGCAATTGGCTGGACCTCTGGACAAAAGTCACATAAGATGGTCCTGGACAGGTGCCTCAGTTGGTTGGAGCTTCGTCCCATATATCAAAGAAAAAAAGGTTGCAGTTTCAATTTCCAATCAGGGCATATATATAGGTTTTGGGTTTGATCCCTGGTACAGGAGGCAACTGATAGATGTTTCTCTCTCTCCCTTCCTCTCTCTCTCTCTCTCTCTCTCAATCAGTGGAAACATCCTGGGGTAAGGATTTTTTAAAAATTACACAAGGTAATTTCAAGCTTTTTTGGCCATGAGGAGGTTCCTTTGCGACACCCCCTGCAGCAAAGCTTATTTATTTGCATGCTGAATTATAATAACAACCAAAAAAAACCTGTACCTCCTAGAAACAATGGGAAACTTAAAAAAAAAACTGGTACCTTAAAGAACTGTAAGTTTAGGGTCGCCAAAGGAGGAATGCATGAGACCAAAGTGGTAGGGGATTATAAATTTATTAGGTCATATGGAAACCAGATGGGCTGAGCCCCTAAATGGTGCCAGCCCCAGGGATGGGGAGTCAGAGGTTTTAAAGGACTCTAGTCAGGCTTTTTCTGGGTGGAGAATTCTCTGGGCAGGTCTAGATCTTGGGAAGGTCCCAAGGTGAAAGATTATGATCTACGAAAATGGAATGTGGTCTTAGTAAGTGGAATGTGGTCTAAGTGAAAGGGAATGTCCATTGTGAAGTGACCTAGAGGTCAGTTTCCAGGAGAAGGATATCCATTCAAGTATTTGATCAAACCTAACATTCCAGCCTTTTTGTTTTATGGAATAGGGACGAAGATCATATCTTCTGTAGTTACTTCTTACTGAGTGGGGATGTTGAGATCACAGGGGATGGACTTTGATTGTAGTCAGCTGGAACACTGTATAGATTACTCCTGGTTGGAGTAAGGAGTTGCAGCAGCATGATTTCCTCAAGAGACTGGTTAGTGAAGGCTCGAAAGCAATCCTGTTGTGTGACTTGGGAGGTAGATGTTATCTTTAGTAAGGAGAAAATCAGGGGCCTAAGTTGCCTGACTAGTGATATGGAAGAGGAGGATAGGTTAACCTGAGGGTGAGGTTCTTGTTTTCCTAGTTTTGCCCTTTCCTTGGTTTTCAGAACTTTCTTGTTGGTCCTGAAACAGGATTTCAAAGTATGATAGAGCAGTGATTAAGCCTCCTATGCCAGTTCCAACCCCTGCTGTGATGCTGAGGGTTATGAGGAGAGGGATTATCAGGACTGCCCTTTTGTGCCAGATATGATGGGTTATGGGGATAGGTAAAGACTGATTATTGGGTGTTAGATCTACATTGAGTGAGAGATAGATGAGAGCACAGGTTCCTGTCCAGTTGGTGGGGAGGCAAATGTATGTGTTTATCCCACAGAAGAAGAAGAGTCCCTTATCATGAAGATGAGCTGAAAGATGTAGGGAGAAGAGGTGGACTAAAGGGTATGAGGTTCCTTTATCCTGGTTCCACAATCCAAACCAAGAGGGTAATCACCATGGTTCTACCAAGAAGGGGTGACAGATGAGTGATTGAAATTCTATTGTAGTGAAAGTAGGCAGGAACACTAGAATGGGACGTTATCCAAAGGAAAAGAGAAAGGGAAGGAAAGGAGCAGTTGAAGCCTTGGGCCTGGATGGTTGGTTAAGAAATAACTATTGGCTTTCATGGGACCAATGGCCATTCAGTAGTTCTAGGTTAATTGTAGTGTTGCAAGCTTATGATGGGAGATGGCCTATTGATATATTGCCCTGTGACCTTGTAAAGCATAAAGGGGGTTGGGCAATTAGTGGAGTGTGTAAAGTAAGCATGTCAAACTCAAAGGCTAACATGGGCCAAATAAAGAAGATTCAAGTTTATGTGGGCCTCAAAAAAAACCCAAAAGCTTCAATTTTCATAGAAACGCAGGTTTATTTCGATAGAGACATGTTGAATACAAAGAGCTGAAATAAATGAGTAATCGTTATCATAAAATAACAATAATCAGTCACTAGCAAACGTAGTTCATTATTAATAATTATGTACAACAGGATAGTGTAAAAATTAAGTTATGAAATTTTTATTAAAACGTTTCTTACATATAGTTATATTGGCTGGGTTGCAAAAATATTTGTTGTGGACTGCATGTGGCCCGTGGGCCGCGAGTTTGACATGCTTGGTGTAGAGTGATAGGACCTGTGACTGGGATGGAGAAAGGAGTTACCTTAGCAAGAGATTGAATATAAGTACAGAAAAGAAGGGAGGCTTGATTTGCCTGGGCTTTAGGATAATTACCTAGAGGGTGTCTGCCTTTTTGAGAAATATAGTTAACTTTTCCTTTTAATAAGTGAGAGTGATTTTTGCCTGATTCCATCTCTTGATTGGTATAGGGATGGTGGTATATACTGAAGAGGAGAGAGAAAGGCAGAGTCAGCAATCCCTGGCTAAGGCTGGATTGGTCTGGGTAAGGTTAAGTGTTCGTTCTAGATGAGTGAAGGTAAGAAAGTTCTTTATGGGTGTAGGAGAGGAAGCTTGGAATAGGATTAGAAGGAGAGCTAATCCCCATTTCCAAGGTTGGGATTGTCCCAAGGAGTGGAAAGGGTATGTTTGGGTTCTAGAAAGAAGGAAATCTCTTCCCATGGGTAATTTAAGTCCCCTTGTAGAAGGGAGCCCCATAGAAAGGTGAGAGTCCTGATGTGAAGGAAGAGGGGGCAGTAGCTAGGACCTGGAGGGTTTGCATTGGGAGAGGAGGTGAGCTTTCAGGGAGGTCAGAGTTATTAGGGTCAATATATAGGGGACACATGCAGGGTTGTTCACTCATTTGTCCTCTTTTTCTGGGATGTAGGTAAGGTGGAGTTTGGTGGGCCTGATCTGGTGGCTATAATACTTAGGGGACTCCAGCTCATGTGATAAAGGTGTTCCTGGGATGGGTTTTAATCTGGAAAGGTGGAACCATGGGGTATGCCCAATAGTTTAGCACAATTGGGGTAGTTAGGAGTACATGATAAGGGCCTTGCCATGTAAATTGTTTGACGAATGGATTTCCTTTAGGAGGACCTGGTCCCCTGACTGTAGAGGAATGGGGTGGGGGTGGGGGGGCGGTGGGGAGTCTCCAGTAAAAAGTCGATCATCATGTTTTCTCAGTAATAGTTGGATGAGATTTAAGAGACATAGTCTCCTAGAGGGGTCTCTGTGGAAGGGAAGCTTCCTAATAATAGGTAAGGTGGAGTTTGGTGGGCCTGATCTGGTGGCTATAATACTTAGGGGACTCCAGCTCATGTGATAAAGGTGTTCCTGGGATGGGTTTTAATCTGGAAAGGTGGAACCATGGGGTATGCCCAATAGTTTAGCACAGTTGGGGTAGTTAGGAGTATATGATAAGGGCCTTGCCATGTAAATTATTTGACAAATGGATTTCCTTTAGGATGACCCAGGTCCCTGGCTGTAGAGGAGTAGGGGAGGATGTCTCCAGTAAAAGGTTGAGGGAGGATGTGATCAGCATGTTCTCTCAGTAACTGTCAGATGAGATTTAAAATGGGGACATAATCTCCTAGAGGGGTCTCTGTGGAAGGGAAGTTTTCTAATAAGAAGGATTTTCCATACATGAGTTCAAAGGGACTAAAAAAGGAGGGTTCTTGGGGGGTTGCCCTGATGTACTTAGGGCTAGAGGTAGGAGAGTAGTTTAAGGTTCTTTAGATTCAAGAGTTAATTTAGTTAGGTGAGATTTAATTAAGGGATTCACTTTTTCTACCTTGCCTGAAGGTTGGGGCCAGTAGGGGTGTATAAGATCCACTGGATGTTCAGAGTAGAGGAGATATAACCTGTTGAGTTATTTGAGATATGAAAGCCGGTCCATTATCTGATTGTAATGAGGTGAGGCTGAATCTGGGAATGATATGCTAAATGAGAGTTTGAGTAGTAGTAGGGAGTTTTCAGATATAGTGGGGGAAGCTTCTACCCAGCCTGAGAAGGTATCTACTAGGGTTAAGAGATTTTTTGGTTCTTTTAATAAGGCGCATGTGAATGAAGTCAATTTGCCAGTCTTGTCCAGGGATTTGGCTCCTTGCCTGATCAGTGGGGAAAGAAAGTGGTCTAACCTGTTCTTGGTGAGATAGAACAGGTTTTGGTGATATCTTGCAGTAGGGGGTCTAGGACATGTGATGAGGAGCTTTAGGAATTGTAAAAGTAGCCTGTATCCTATGTGTATGGAATTGTGCATGGCCTGTAAGGTATTGCAGGCCTGTCCTTGGGGAAGGATTACTTTCCCTAAAAAAATTTTTTTAAATATATTTTATTGATTTTTTACAGAGAGGAAGGGAGAGGGATAGAGAGTCCGAAACATCGATGAGAGAGAAACATCAATTCAGCTGCCTCCTGCACACTCCCCACTGGGTATGTGCCCGCAACCAAGGTACATGCCCTTGACCAGAATCGAACCTGGGACCCTTGAGTCTGTAGGCCGACGCTCTATCTACTGAGCCAAACCAGTTAGGACTTCCCTGAAATTTTAACCGTGGATCTTCCTGAGTGACCCCAAGAGCTAATAGCACTGAAGTCCCTCTGGGTGTTTTTTGAGGTATAGCTAAGAGTTCGGGAGATGGAGGCTTCCTCTGAGCTGCTGCCTTGGCCTCCTGGTCTGTTCTGTTATTTCCCCATATTAGGGGATCATTCCTGACTTGGTGTCCTTTGCAGTGTATGATTTTTAAGAAGGCTAGAAAAGGGGAGAGAAGTTCCTAAATACTAAGCAGGAAGACCTGTTGAGGCTTTCAATTATAGCGTCAAGGACTGTGAATGAGCAGTAAAAATAAAGAATGTCTAGGCTCCAATTTAAGGACATAAGTAACAGGAGAGAGCCTGGGCAGGGTTGCTTTAGCTTTCTAGGAGAAAAGGGGTCCCTTTGGAAGTCAGGGTCATCAGGTCATGACTCACTGGACAAAGTTTTCTGCAACTTTCACAAACCTTCTATCCATTCACAAATAGCCAAAAAGTAAACAACTAGTATTTACATTTATGAACACACTTTAAACACTCTCTTACTTTCAAGAAAACATACCTTCAACAAAGTACAAGAGACCATGTGTAATTAAAGCTATGAGCAGGGGAGTTTAAAACTTGTCTAGCAATCAATGTTATAGTATTTTATGTTATGTTGTAATATTTATATGTTTATCATTTAACTCAGCAATGCTCCAAAGCCTTTAAGTTACCAAAGACTTTGGAAATTTATGAATAGGCCTATGAAGCTGAAGAAAAGATTGGGGGAGAAGGGAACAAGTCCCACAGCCTGTTCTAGGACTGCAGTTTCCAGGCCTCCAGCCACTTGAATTTAAAACTGCCACATTTTTCCTTAGAGATAACATGCTAAGGTTTGGGTAATAATGAGTTCAGCTTCTGATAGTAAGCATTTGCAGTTTTGCAGTAAAGAAGGTTGTTCTTTGGTAAGTGGGGTGAGAAGCAGTTTTCAGAGCCTTAAGGGGTGAGAATGCTGGCCGTGGGATCTAAAGACTCAGTGAGGGGTCCCTTTGCTGTGTCATAGAGGGGCTTTGCAAGAAGACTACAGTTGGGAACCCAGAGGCCAAAGTACCCAGCGAGCCTGAGAACAAAGAGTATTTCTTATCTAGAGAGGGAGACAGTCATGGAGGAGGTAAGGCATTTACGGTCTAATATATGGCTCAGCTTTGTGGGGTGAAAGTGAAACTAAGGTAGATGACTGTGGTTTGGGACAACTGGGCTTTATCAGGGGATGCCTATTAGCTCTGGTGGTTGGCACTAAGATAGAACGAGAAAAGAGTGGATAAAAGGGATATTTAGTAAGATTCAGTGTAGAGGTGAGGTGGCTAATGGCTGTGAGACTAGTCCATCAACCTTCATAATAGAGACTGAGAAGGGGACAAGGGTCCCAAGGAATTTAGGGAGGGCAGAATAAGTGTCCCTAGTGTCAATTAAAAGGAGTTCTGCTCACCTGTCACCACAATCATTACCCAAGTCTCTGTCCTGGTGATGTAAGTCTGTGGGGCCTTATCAGGGTCTGGGCAGCTTCAGTCTTCAGTGGCCAGTCCCAGGAGGCCTGAGAGGGTGGCTTTGCTGAGGTCCAATCTGGAGAAGCCAGACTACAGTCTGATTTCCAGTGGTCTTCCCTTCCACCCCTTGGGCAGGGCCCAGGCGGGGGGTCTCGGGTTTGGGTAGGACTTGGCCCAGTGTCTGTCCTTGTTGCATTTGAAGTATGGGCCCAGAGTAGGTTTTATCCCCTGACTTGGTTGGAAGACAGGTACTTCGTCTGGGGTTCATAAGAGCAGTGGCTAGGAGCTGGAAGGACTCCTTCTGGGCCTCAGCCTTGGCCTGATCTTGCCTTTGTTTTTGGATTTGGGTCTCCTCATCTCTATTATTAAAGACCTTAAAGGCCAGATCAACAGGTTTTTTTTGAGGGGTTTGTGGACCTGTGTCTATTTTTCAAAGTTTGTGGTATATGTTGGGGGCTGATTGGGCTATAAAAAGGGTGTTCAGAAGGCATTCCCTCTGAGGATGTGGGGGTCTCAGGTGGTAAATTTTTGTAAAGCCTCCCTGAGGTGGGAGAAGAGAGCTAGCTGGGTTTTCATTAGGACCCTGAGTGATTTACTAAGTTTGTCATAGTTGACCACCTTATGGGTAGCCTTTGTGAGTCTGGCAATGAGACAAGTGATTATATGACTATGGAGCCAGCCCTCTGGAGAATTGACATGACAGTCCCATCTCCAATCAGTTCAGGGAATCACATCAGTGCCAATCGGGTTAACCACCACATCCTGTCTATGGAGGGCATTAGCATGTTCCTGAGCTGCTTGTTAGTCAGATGCACTCCTTCTCCTCTGGGGTTAGAGGGGAGGACAGAATAACATAGATGTCATGCTAGGTCAAGTCACAGGACTGGGTCAGTTCTCAAATTCCTTGATAAAGGTGGTCAGGTCAGTGGGAAAAGACCTGAGATGCCTCTCAATCTGTGCGAGGTTGAACATGGAAAACGGGATGTGTACTCAGACAATACTCTCAGTACCTGCTACCTCCCTCAGGGGTAGAACCGGTGTGGGAATAGAGTGGCTGTTGAGGAAGGCAGTCTATGGGTGGCCCCATAGCAAGTGTTGGGTGGGGAAAAGTCTGTATTGGAGCTCTCATTCTTGGGATTTGGGCCCTCAGGAGCCAGGTGATGGGGTGGGGGGAGGGTGTTTGCTGGTTAGGAGGGCTTGGGTTTTGGGAATCTACTGCAGGGGAGGGAGGGGGCACTTAAGGAGGTAGAGGTTAGGGGTCTGCTGGGTCAAAAGTAGATTCAGTGTTAGGGGTATGCTATTTGTGTGAACAAGTAGTATCTGATGGGTAGAGGGGGACTGACAGAGGTTTGAGACTGGAGGGTGAAAAGGTCCAGACTGGAGGGTGAAAAGGCCCTTCTGAGCAATAGGGCCCTGTGTAGTTGCACTAGTTGTTCATCCCTAAGGCCAAGCCTGTTCACTACTGTCTGTTTTCCACACAGCAGAGTGACATTTTCAGCCCCAGATTTAATCATGTACGTTGACATTGTTGCCTTGCTATGATTTCCCATTATTTTCAGGACAATGGTCTTGTCCTTACTCTGCCTCACTGGCAGTATAAACTCTGAGTGATCTGGCCCCAGCCTATCCTTTAACCTCATTTTGTATAACAAGAACTTGAAGCAGTATCTTGGAGCCTTCTAGAGAGGGCACAAGGCTGCAGAGGAGTGTCTCAAAGCTCCTTGTTGACATCAGGAAACCAGGAGGTCCTTATCGTGAATTTCATTTAGAAGCAGCATTGCTACTGGTTCAAGTGGCATTTGTTTTGTCCCTTTCATTGCTAACATGCTGTTTTAATATCTGTCATTCTCTAGGCAGACCATTCGACACCTGCATCTTCTTCCTGAAGTAGCAGAGTGCACTGCCATGATGCTGGCCATAGCTCTCAGGTACCCACCTGAATGTTCCTCTACCTGACCATTGTGGTTCACTGTTCCTGAGTGGCCAGAAGCACATGTTTACTGAGCTAGGGCTCCACTCTCACTCCCAACTTCCCTTGCTCCAGAAGAGAACAAGCCCCACTCTAATGTATCCATCATTACATTTACTGAGCCTTCCTGTCTAGGGACATAGACATGAATAAGATTAACTTTCTGCCAATCTGCTGGGGGTGGTCACCCAGGAAGAGAAATGTGCTGAGTAGCAGGAGAGCAGTGTGTGCAAGGAGAGAGGCTCTGCTGAGGAACCTAGGCTGGGAAGACCTACCACAGGAGGGAAACTGGGACCTTATTAATAAGAAGAAACTCACTGGTGAGACCAGGTAAGAAAGAAGTTCCAGCATAATAATAGGCTACTGAGTTTTACTGCAACAGGCCATATGTTAAGCACTTCATATGTCTTGAATTTCACTTAATTTAGCAGATAAGGAAACTGAGACTCAGAGAGAGCAATTAATTGTCAGAGTCCTATTCTAAGTGGGGTCTTCATTCCTAGAGTGTGGAGCTGAAAGTGAAGGGCCAGGCCAAGATCTGGGGCAGAAATATGAAGAATAGAGAGTGGAAAGAAGGGAAGTCCCCAGCTGACTAGGAAGTGCAGGGACCAGGGGCCATGTGGGGTGGGGGTGGGGCTACCACATGGTAAATCTGACACCAGGAGACATTCCAGCCCCAGGCCTTGGTTGATATCGAGAGAGTGGCACTCAGTGCTCAGGATGTGATATAGATTGTTTTTCAGTTTGCCCTGGAAAAAGGGTTGAAAAAAATAGAGCACACAACTCTTCTGATTTGACAGGGAGCTTTCAGATTTACTAACTTTCAACCACAAGAGTGTGATTCTGAGTTTCCAAGTACAGTCAGTCTTTAGACGCTAGGGTAGACACCAAAGAGGTGTAACATGGTGAATAGGCAGTCAGCAGAGTAACTGAAACATAGGTCCAGAGGATGTGGGGGAAGGGTTCCTTCAGAGAGGACTAAGAATTACCTCACCACCAGCTCACTGGTCAAAGGGAGGTGGCTTGCACTGATGAAAGGGCCTTCAGAGACCATTTACATGAGCCTATCAGAGCCCGGTGAAACTGTAGAAAAACATAAGGTCAGGCCCCAACTTAGACCTATAAACTGTATGGGAGTCAGGCAAGCTGCATAATTTTTAGGTTTCATAAGTGAATCAGACCCACGCTGCTGCAGTTTTGCCTTACTGCTTCACTTTATAGATGGGGAAACTGAGGCCCAGTGGGACACAATGACACCGAGTGGGAAGGCAGGGTGTAACTACCTCTCAACCACAACATCATTTCTCCCTCACTCCCATCCTTTCAAGCTGTTGCTTTCTTTTTTCTATTATGGCAGCTGTTACCAATGGTCTCACCAAATTCAAACACCAACAGGATTCCCCAATTTGGGGTGTGATGAAGAAAAAAATTTTATTCAATACAAACAGCTCAACAGTGATACAGCACAGCTGTGAAAACAGCACTGCATTGGAACAGCTCAATTTGAGGTACCGTGGCTATGAAAACAACACAGCTGTGAGACTATCCCAGAGCCAGGCCTCTCTTCAGCTAGGCAGCTCTGCTCTGCTCTGGTGAGACATATTCGGAGTTTCAGCTCTGCTAGGGAAACTCAGTCTTCAGTGGAAAGGGAAAGTGCACTCCCTGAGCCAGAGGAAAGCTGGCTTATATGGCAGGAGTCCCCACCCTTAGTTCCTGAGTGGTTCATCCTTATGTAAATGAGGACTCCAAATCCTCACAGTTCGATTGCTCCAAAAGCACTGTCCTGATTGGTCAGAATAGAGCCACTCTGTTTGGTCAGAGTTACACAGCTCTGATTGGATGGAGAAAGCCTCAGTCATATTGGTTGAAATAGGATTCCAGGAACTCCTTTATAAGAGCTGACTCAGATGGTAGAAACACAGTGTAGGCAGGCAGACTAGTGCAAGCTTCTTTGTGAAGCACAGTTTGTGTAAGAGGCCCCTGTGCAGAAATGGCTGCTGGGCTCTGTTTTCTAAAATTTGAGTCCAGTTATTCATAAAGAGCCCTTCTTAGTAGGTGTCTAACCCCTCTGGGTTCACAGCTGTCTTCAGCTGCAAGCAACTGGGGTGTACCTTCAATGCTGAAAATGTTTATTAGCTCAAACTGAAGGATTCTGGAGGTGGGGGCTACCAGGGTCAACCTTGCTGCTTTGCAATTCTCCCAGATGTATTCTCTCTTGGTGGCTATTTCAGAAGCTTAGGTGTCCCCCACCTCTAACCTAACCCATGAGGGTGCTGATTTGTTAAGAAGCTGACTCATCCCTTCTTGCCAACTGAAGGGTTTAGGCCCCACACCAGCCCGTGGGTTTAGGCCCCACACCAGCATCGTCTGCTTAGTGGGCAAGCCATAGCTCCTCAGGCTGTGTCTGGGGTTCCAGCCCAGGGTTCTTCTCAAGGTGGTATCTGACAGTGCCACAGCACATGTCCAGCCAAAGCAGAAACTCCAGTAATGGTCTCAACACCTTCTCCCTTCCAAAAATTGAGGGTGGCAGATGTTAGAGGGTCAATTAAGTTTCCTCCTCCCTGTGATCCCACTTCTAGGAATATATCCCAAGAAACCAGAAACACCAGTCAGAAAGGATTTAAATTACTCTTGGCAAAGACTTCTGCCTTCTTACACATCTGGTCTTCGCCCAACTTAGTGCAACAGGAGAGGTAACTCTACTGCAGCCAATGCATCAATCCAGAAAAATTGGATTATTGCTTATCTCTTTTCTGCCCTATGAGATCAACCGAAGGACTTGTATGCATGCATATAAGCATAACCAACAGACATAAGACACTGGGGGGTAGGGGAGGCCAGGGGATTGTCAAGGGCGGGGGGAAAAAAGGAGACATATGTAATACTCTTTGTAATACTTTAAGCAATAAAAAAAAAATTAAGTTTCCTCAACCACTGAAGGGTAGGGCCCAGACAAAAAAGAAAGTGGGCCTCAATCTGAGTTTTTGAACTCCAACATCTGTACCTTTATAATGCTGTCTCTCTTGGTTCAACTACATTCTTCTGGCCTGAAGACATCTTTAGAGGAGTTTCCTGCCCCAGAAAGTGTCTAATGTGGAGACTTGGGGGACAGAAGGTCAGTGTCCGTAAAGCCTCAAGCTGTTTTCCATTGGCTAGTTACCCACTCACCCCACCTTGATGTCCCTATAGCCGGTCCCCTAGAATGCAGTTGCATTTGCCCCCAGACTCCTTGAGGGTAGGATATGGATTGGGACACCATGTAGTCAGGATTTGGTGAATGATAGTGATGTGCTAGTCCTAGGGAAGCCCTCTTCCCCCAAATGGTTTGCTGGTAAGGGATGGAGAGTCTAGCATTTATGTACCTGGTCTGGAGTGAGGCTGGGATGGTGGGCAACAGCACCCCTGATTCCTGACCCCTCCTTTCCCTCGCCTTCTGTGACTTCAGGCTCCCTAAGTTTATGGCCTCTGAGAATGTCTCAACTAGGACATCAGAAGGCGGCAAGTGGAGGAGAACAGGAGGGAGGCAAGTGGCAGGCGGAGCTGCACACAGGAGCACAGCAGCTCTACTTCCTGTGGGTGAGGGGCCTGATGCCTGCACCTAAGGGGAGATTGCACAAACCTTTCTGCACAGACTGCCTGCCCACCTAGCCTATGTACCTACCTGCCTCTCCCTCTGGCCACTGCCTCCCACCTGGGGCTGGCATTCCTCCTAAGTCTTGCAGCCTGGACTGTCCTCCATCACCATGGGGCTGGCAAGGGGTTGGGCCGGAAACCAGAACCCGCCCTCACATCACTGGGCACTGCTCCTTCCTCATTTTGCTGCTGATTCTAGCCCTAAACAAAATAGACAGCTCTTTTACTACCTCTGGCAGCTCATCTCTAGCTTGCGGGTGTCTTCTGAGGTGTTGCAGACAGCATCAGCCAAGTCGGGGGAAGACTGGGTCAACACTGTTAGGACTGGGACAGTGTGCCTGGTTCCTGGATCTCGTTCAGCTCTGTCTGTGGGAGGAGAGAAATCTTTGTCGTGGCAGCCTGAGGATGATGCCCCAGCTTCAATTCAGAGATGCCTTTTGGGTGAGTGAAGACTGTCAGGGAGTTAAACAAGTAGAATGGGAAGATTGGCTGAAATTTCCCCAAGGTAGTTGATTGGGATGTGGTCAAGGGAAGAGAGAGATTTTCTCATAAAAATAGTGATTGTATTTTGTATCTGTGAAGGTAACCTGGGCCACCGTTCCTTCTAAGTTGTAAGATAAAGGGGGTCCTCAGCCTGGGGTATGATTTCTTTGCAAGCTTCAAGACAGTGAGTGAGAGATATCCCCTGTACCCAAGGACTGGTTTCTCCTCCAAGTGAGCCTCTCCCCAAAGCAGAATTTTTTGAGAAGAGAGTCCAATATGTGGGTGGGAATTTGAGGAGGCCAAATGAAGAAAAGAAGGGAATGGGTCACAGGTTTGGGGACCAAACAAATTGAGATATTGACTCTGCTATTTAAGGGCTAGATAAGTTATTTTACTTCTCTAAGTCTCATTTGCCCTACCTATGTAGTGGAGGTTAATATTAATAAATATACCAGTCTACTGGGAGGATTAAACATGGTAATCAAATGTAACAAAGTCTCTAGTACATTGCTGGCATTCAAATAGTAATTCTCTTCCCTCACCCAAACCCCCTTCCTTGCAGTCCTTAGGGACCCTTTGAAGAGGCAGGAGGGCTGGTCAATTCCTTGCTCACTTTCTTAGATTCAGTGCAGAGGTAAATCAAATCTTTTCTTCCATGAGAGAATGGCACCCGGCTGGTGGCTTGGCCCAGGCCACACAGCCTTCAAGTCCAGTTTGGGCCTCAAATCCCCTCTGGTTTTTCTGGCTGTTTTCAGCTTTCTCCTCTGCTCCTGGACTTCGGGCTGTCTCCAGTGCTCAAGGGGGAAAGCTGAGACCTCTGTGGTTAGAGCTGAGGAATGTGATTGTCCCAAGAGCCCCCCTTTCAGCCCCATAGAGGACTCCATGGCCCTTTGCCTCAGTCAACAGCCTCCCCTCCCTGGGTCCTTTTTGGGACCTGTGACCAGCATGTGAGTGACCTGTTTCGTGCCTACTCTGACCACACAGTGGCTACAGGGCTGCCTGGGTAGGGCACTCTGTGCCTCTCTGGACCTCCGTTTCCCCATCTCTACAAAGAAGGAGTGGGACCGACCCAGAGGAGTCAATGGAGACAGACTTGATTTAGCCAATCCCACCACCAGGTTGGCAGCTGGGGATTACAAAAGGGGATGGATAGGTGGCTACAGTGAGGGAGGCAGGGAGTGGTGAGTCACCACATCATTGCTCTGACTTGGAGTATAAGGTTGGGGAAAATGATAAGGCCTGAAAACCCAGGTTGCTCTGTGGCCAGGATACCCTGATTGTTTTCCCTCCAGGACATCTATCCCACACCAGAGTGCCTGGGCCCACCTTCCCTAGGGCAGAGCTGGGGGCAAGGAGATCTGAGCAGTAGGAGATAGTGTATGAGGAAGCAGGGTGTGGCAGTAGCAGCAGCAACAGAATCAGCAGCAAGAAAGCAGCTTCCTGAGCCACACTCTGCACTTGCCCCACCTCTGAGCCACTGTGAGCTTCATGGGCTCCAGGTGCCTCCTGTCCTCTACTGCTGGCTCCCTGGGCCTGACTTGGGGTACAGCTTCCCTGGAGAAGGCCACATCTGGGAGAGAAGTGATTTGTGGAAGCCTGTCATACTGACTGACCCTGGCAAATGCCTCAAAAGTTCACTGTCATCCTCATTGTTCCCAGGGCTTTGAATTCTAGCACCACTCCCTGACCCTCAGACCATGAGGGCATCTAACACTCACAGAAACATGTGTCAATTCACTCTTTTAAACAAATGAAGTAGTTTTTTGTTTTCCACATTTTGGTGGGAAAATTAAGAGAGCTTAAGTAACTTGCCCAAGATCATAAAGCTTGGATTGAACCCAACAGTTGAACCCAGTGCCTGGGTTTTCACCCCGGGTGCTTCATTATTCTCTATCAACATGGCAGATCACTAAATTTTGGGGCCACATTGGTGAAATGGACAAAAAAATTCTGTCCTTCCTACCTCTCAGAGAAGTAGGGAGGTAAGACAAGGTTTATAGAAGTTTTGAAGCTCCATTTATACATAAATCTGTAAAACACAAAAGGCATACTGATCTAACTGCCATGGGATGTTAGGGATAGAGCACAGCCTGCCCCCTCTACTATTTTCCCCTACACCAGCCCAAGGCAATATCATTAAACCCTGAAGCTTGGCAGCATACTAAAAATGACTAGTCTTTAATAGTGGTAAGAAGCCCTAGAAAAATCATTTCCAACACCAAAGTACTTTAATTATCTGGCAATCTCAACTTTCTAGAACACAGGTGTCACCAGCCCTGTTTCTGGCACTAGCTAATAGTAAGGAGAGAAACAAAAGTCATTTTTAAGGAGCTAAGAGCTTAAATTAAAGCCCATATACTTTACTTGTACTAGATGGCCCATAGCTTATAGGTAGGGCCTATGAACTCTGATTTTACCCATATTTTTTACAAGATCAGTCATGTGATTTTTTTAACCGATATACGTAGCAATTAGTAGGCTTCTCCATGGAACCTGATATATATTGGTGATTGATAAATATTGGTGGACCTGAACTTTTAGAGATAGTTTAACAAATATCTGGTAGCCTGATATCAAGAGAGGAGACAAAAAAAAGTATAAAAAGCAAACAGAATGGCTCATAAGTGGTGGAAACATTCAGCATACGAGTAGAAAGTTCTATCCCTCAGTGGGCCTGTATTTGCAAAGTTATCAGTGTTTCCACACAGTATTTATAGCCTTCTTTTATCTGTGGCAGAGCATTCAGATGCAGGCTGCTGTGGGAATGAGGTGAGAGTAGGGCTAGCCATGTAGGGAGGGAAGGGATAATTTGATATATATTAAACACACACCAGGATAAAGAATAAAGAGCATCATGGCTTTGCACGAAGTTTGTAGCTGAGCCTCAGAGCAGGGTCTGTCAGTGAAACAAAGCTGAGGCTGAGAATAAAGATGCCCAAGCTGAGAAGGCCTTAGCTCTTCAATAACCTGCCTCAGCACCAAGTCAGAGGGGCATAGAAGCCTAGAGAAGACAGGATGCTGCCCCTCACCCCTCCCATACACACAGCTCTCCTCTCCAGTGGCTGTGCTCCAGCAGACAACCAAACTGCATTGTAAGAAACATATGTCTGCATCCTGAGCACAGGGCTGACAAGTGGGGTATATACTCAGTCAATGTTTGTAGAATAAATGAATGAACAGTGAATATCTACATGGTCCCACCTGCCTTCCTGAACCTATTTTCTCCTCCATTTCACTTTAGTTATATTTACAAATATTTGTTAAGCAGGGTTCTAGACTAGGTGGTTTAAACTATACTACTCAGCCTCACCCCTACATCCAATCAGATGAATGAGACCATCTTGCCCTCAAGGAAGTCACCATCCAGTGCTGGAAACTCAGGTTCCCTGATAACTGGGCCAGACCTTGTGTACCAAGTGGAGCAGGGCTCTGAGATGTGTTTATCCTTCCCACTGTCTCACTCTCTCCCAGACCTATATATCTAATGGTCTTTGCAAAAAAAAGTCACTGGATATTGTTTTAAGAGAAAAGCTCTAGTCCTGGACCAGGTTTTATTGATATCTACATCCTACCACTTTTGGGGTTATTAAAAGGAAAAATAAGGACCTGAGGAGGCTAGGCCAGAGTTACTACAGTGACCTCTCACCACCACTGTGACCCACCTTTAGGCAGAAGCCACCACAGGGGACTGAGAATAGGCCTGAAATTTTCCTTCTGCTTTGAGGTCACACCTCCCCTCTTTTAAGCTGGTGTCCAGCTTCATCTGGAAAGCTCTGTGCCAAGCATGGAGCATCTGAGGACCCCAAGAGACAGAGGACAGAGGAAAGTACTACTCCCTGGGTGGGGGCATGAATTACAAGGGAAGCACATGGGACTGAGGCTGGGCCCACCCCTCCCCCATGTGTCCACTCAGCTGATGTAGCTTCTTCCCCTTCCCAGTTTTGAGATTCTGAGGTTCCTCATTTAGGAGACTACAGAGAAGGACCCCATTTTTGACCTGTCCTAAAGCTGCCTGTCCATTACCTCAGACCTGCCAATAGTGGCCCCAGGACTTCATGGAAAATCAGGAGCAGTTGATGTCCATTGGGTACCTGTTCTGTTCTGGACACTTAAAGCTATGAACATACTTTAAAAGCAAAAAATATAAGATCCTAAAAGGAAAGTGGAAAAATAGAAAAAAAACAAACAAACACAAAAACAGGAATAAAACAGCCTTAGTAGTTTCATCACACAGAGATAGCTGGTAATATTTTGCCGTGTTTCTCTAAGATTGTTAACATAGGTACAAGCTAATTTTCTTGCATTTTAAAATTTATTTTTAATCATGGAAAAATACACCTAACATAAAATTTACCATCTTAACCATTTTAAATGTACAGTCCAGATCCATAATTACATTCACATTGTTATAAGACCTGCCCCCTCACCCTTTCAACATAATTCCGTTTTGAACATATGGTTGTGGATATGGTTTCCTTGTCTTCAAAACAACATTGCTAATGACTGTATAGTCCTACAGCTTGTGGATTTGGTGGACATGCTATGATTTATTTGTTCAATCCTCTACTGTTGCACATTTAGATTATTGCCAATTATTTATTATAGACAGTGATGCAATGGGTAGATCTTTGTGTATCAAAGTCTGCATTTGAGGATTACTTCCTTGGGTAGATTCCCAGAAAAGGAGATATTCCTGAGTAAGAAAGTGGGGGTTCTCTAGCATTTGGCACTAGCAGATCCTTTGGAACCCCTCATACCCCTCTGACTAGATAGGAGCTGGAAGACCAACCTGAGAGGGGCTCTGCTGAGAACGAAAGTCAACTCAGACACTGCACGAGGACTTGCAGTAGGGCAGGCCCTATGGCCTTGAAGGCTGAGGAGGCCAGTGGCTGAGGAGCAGGTCCTCCCGGAGCAATAGGGACTTAGAGGCAAGAGAGGGAGGCCTGGCTGTTCCACCTTTCCAACTGCCTTGTCAGTGTCTCCCTGGTCATGGCTGTCAGAAAGAAAGAGGACAGAAGTTCTCTCTGTACTACTTAGGAGAGTTCTTCAAGACATGGTGTTTTGTGTAAAAAGCACAGAACCAAACTGGGTGTGTGTCTGGTATTCAACCTCCTGTGAAAACTGGGGGAAATAAGCATTTATATTAGCTTAGGCTTGTTTTAACAATGAGAATCTCTGGAATGACGCACAGAGAACTAATTAAAGTGATGACCTTTTGGGGAAGTGAAAGAAAAGAAATTGGTGGGGAACAGGGCTGGTAGCAGTGAGTGCTTTCACTTTTTTATACTGTTTAATTTTTAGACTATGTACATGTATTACTTAGTTAAAATTTTAAATTAAAATAAAAATGAAAAGGGAGACATTTATTTCAAGTTCCATGAATATATTTTTATCCAAGTCCCAGCTACTTAAATCAACCCAGAGGAGTAGTAACAGTGCCTGTTTGCTGAGTACCTAATAAAAGCCAGGTACTGTGGCAGTCACTCCACATGTATCCAAGCCCACCCTGCACCGAAGGGTTGTCAATGCCCTTCCATCTCCTACACAGAGCCATGGGCAGGTCAAAGGCTATTCTATGATCACATGTCTAGGGCAAAGCAAGGGCTCTCGTGAAGGTCTGTCAGATGCCATCATGCTCTGCAACTGAATTCAAGGCAATTGGCTAGTTTGTTCTTGGTTCAATTATAACTCCTGTAGGATAAAAGGATGGCATTGGTTTCTATGGTCTTGGAAGCAGGGTGTTTTTTTTTTTTTTCATTTCTCCTCTAATTTAATGCAAGTGATCACAGATAACATATGTCATTAAAAGAAAAATATCTGTAAACAAAACTAAGAAAGTCCTGTTTGCAAGGCCGAGATGCTAATTTTAGGCAAAAATTGTGGTTCAATAGCATTCTTCTTTCATATACTCTGTGCACACGTTGTAGTACATGAACCCCTCATCCTCCTCCCACGCCCCCAACCCTGCCAGAGGACCTGAGAATTTGGCTCATCTGTTCTCATTCCACAGGACGTGGCCAACTGTCTGATGGTAATAGTAGATTAGAGAGGTGTGTGGTTGTGCTTGCTCCGTTTTTGCAATGCCTGCGGACAGTCACCTATAGGATTTACTGGCTGTAGTGTCCTGGGTCAAGATTGTAGCCCAAACCTTTGATTTTATCTTTGGTGGAAAACAAGATCTGCTTCTCAATGACCCTCTTTGCACTGTGATTTCCAGGAACCTGGGGGCTTTTTCTTGCTGCTCCTAATACCTATCCACAACTAAGGTAGCACCTGAAAAGGAAAGGAAGGGCCTTGCTTGGGCTTTCAAAGAGTGGGTGAGGATTTGGAAAATGGCAGAAGGACAAGTGACACTCCAGGTGGAAGGATGACATGGGCAAAGGTGTGGAGGGGGAGTGGGCACAGTGGGTTTGGGAGACAGCTTTCTGGCCTAAAGGATCGTTCAGAGTAGGAAGGGAAGATCCCAGCTGGATTGTGAAAAGTCCTGACAAGACTTAGATGGTGACAGAGATACTGTTTTCTGCCTTTTTGCAACCTCTCCAGTGGTGGATGTTTCCTCTCATGCAAAGGGGGTTGAAGGCTACAAGTTGTGGGCAGGATACCCTCCCTCCTCACCCAGAGCCTAACAAACACTATGAACTACACAATGAAAGGAACTTGGGGTAGAAGCTAAAACCGTTGGCTTCCAGCAAGAGACAGTGGTGCCCTGTGCCTTGAGGGCTGCTCACACCAGGGCTCCCCACTGTGATAGCTCCAGATGGTCCCTTTCTTACAGGCTCAGTAATTCCCCTTTTTGAGGCTCAGAAGGGAACAAGCTTCTTTGAAGCCTCACCTGGCCTTCAACCTCACTTGCTGGGAGCCTTGGAGAATCATTTCCCCTGTCTGAACTTCAGTTTCCATATCTGTAGGATGTCAGAGTGATGTTCACCTAAGAAGATGGGGAGGCTCAGGGCAATGCTAAAGGGACTACCTTCTGCTGCCTTTCATAGAACAGGTCCCAAGGGACCCAGATTTATAATTGGATATGCACTATACTTTAGGGTGAGCCTCATATGTGGATTCTCCTATTCTCAGAATTCCTTTCCAACTCTGTTCACCATTGCATATTAAATTTCACCATTAGAGACCCTTCCCATGGCTTCAAGTGACAAGATGCATTTAATTCCAACAATAGCCCTGTGAGTTTGGTATTATTTCTATTTTACAGGGAGAAAACCAAGGGGATGTGTGCCTGGGGATGCCACCCAGATGGATTTTGGGGCTAATGGGCCAGGCCTGGCTGCTATCTTCTCAGGCCTGGATCAGAGAGCCCTTTGGGGTTAGAGGGAGGGTGTTGTGGTTTGCTGAGACTTAGAACCCTGAGCAATTGATGACCATACAGGCAGATGAGTGACAGCCACTTCTGCTGATGTTGACAGGCCACCTACTATTGGGTAACAGGAAGTGCTAGCTGGAGCTCAAGTAGCAGTCAGGGTGGGGATGGAGTGGCCAGTTGATACTCAGGGCTTCCTAGCTATGGAAATGAAAAAAACAGATGCTAAGCCATACAGGAGATGAGAGGAGGAGGTGATGAACTGAGGCAGGAGAGTGCTTCAAGAAACAACAAAGAGGCCTATGTGACTGGGGTAGAGAGATGAGGTAAAGAGTAATTGGAAATCAGGTCAGAAATGTAACAGGGAGCCAGATCTTGTAGGACTGTAGTTCTTAAAAAATCCCAATGTCTGGGCCACATCCCAAGCCAATTACCTCTGAATTTGGAGATGGGGACTGAGTATCAATATTTCTCAAAGTTCTCCAGTGTTTCCAAAGTGAGACACAGTTGAGAATCATTGGTGTAGATAACAGTGGTGATCCTGGATGCGCTGCCATTGCTAAGGAACAGACATCTGGCTTTTACCATTTACATGACTACATTTTACTCCCTTGTGAATGAGTAGAGGGTAGAGGTTAGTTTTGTTTTTTAACCTTATAATCTTATACAATTACTTTTTTATTTTAGTAAACTAGAGGCCCAGTGCACGACCTTCATGAACTGGAGGTGGGGTGTCCTCAGCCCGGCCTGCATCCTCTCACAATCCAGGATCCCTCTGACAATCCAGAACCGCTGGCTCCTAACCATTCACCTGCCTGCCTTCCTGATCATCCCTAACTATTCTGCTTGTCTGCCTGATTGCCCCTAACCACTTGCCTGCCTGACTAATCACCCCTAACAATTCGGCTGCCTTCCTGATTGCCCCTAACCACTCTGCCTGCCTGCCTGATGCCCTTAACTACTCACCTGCCTGACTGCCTGAACGCTCCTAACTGCTTGCCTGCCTGCCTCATCACCCCTAACCACCGCTGCCTCGGCCCCCGCCTCCAAGACTTCATCCTAACCATCTTTGCCTCCATCCCCGCTGCTGCAGCTTCATCTGGAAGGACATCTGGAATGATGTCCAGAAGGTCATTTGGCTATCCAGTCTAATTAGCATATTATGCTTTTATTATTATAAATATACATAACATAAAATTTACCATGTTAACCATTGTAAGTGTGCAATTCAGTAGCATAAAGTACATTCACAATGTTATACAAGCATCACCACTATCTATTTCTGGACCATTTCATCATCCCAAACAGAAACTCTGTACCCATCTATACATAAAAAAGGCTAATAAGCCAAGTGTCCCTGTGGGAGCTCGACCGAGAGACCGGGGGTTTGATCACTCTCTATGACATGCGCTCACCACCTGGGGCTGGCACAGGATGAAGGGAGGCCCCAGCCAGCAGCTGGAAGGCCCCGATCGGCCCTGATCACTGGCTAGGCCTAGGGACCCTACCAGTGCATAAATGTCATGCACTGGGCCTCTAGTTAAACAATAATTCTCCATCTCCACTCCCTTTTCTCCTACTTCTTTCTACTTTCTTTCTCTATGAATTTGCTAAGTAGGAACCTCATATAATAATTGTCCTTTTGCATCTGGTTTACTTCACTTAGCATAATGTCTTTCAGGTTCACTCATATTTTAACATGTGTCAGAATTTCATTCCTTTTTATGACTGAACACTATTCACTCACTTTGCTGAGCCTCAGTTGTTCATCTGTAACATGGAACAATAACAGCACAATGGACTTCTCTGTGAATTAGAGATGATAAGATATCAAGAACACTGGCCTCTCCCTATAGACATCCTACCCTGTTCCTTTCCCTGAACCTGGCCCTGGCTCCTATTAAGCTCCTAGGAAATCCCCATACCTTTTTCTGCCTGATTCAGGACTCTCCTTCAGCTGGCCTCAAGCCACATCTTCAGACACCTGTCCAACCCCCTCAGATCTCTCATTGCTGCCTTTCACTCAAGACTTACAGTTTTGAGCATCACACTTCCAGGCTCTTAAACCGGAGGGGCTCATTTTCTTTGCCTGGACTTGTGCTCATCCCCAATCCCAACCCCTCCTTGTTCTATGTTTTCAATACATTTTGGTTTCATAAAGCAGAAGGAAGAAGTAGGATATTGAGCTGGGCCTTTAAGATTTGAGATAGTGGAGGGGAAGTGGGCAGTCATCACAGACCAGGGCGAGGGGACTGTGATAGTGGAGACTTTTCCTTCCTGATAATGGAGGAGGCCTATTTAAAAGAACAAAGCTTTTAAGCCAGACAGACTTTGGTCTAAAGTCTGGAACACCCATGAAATTGCTGTTTGGTTCTGGAAAAATTATAAAACTTCTCTCATCCTCAGTGTCCTCAAACAATAGCACCCTTCAGTCACTCTTACTGAGATAAGAGACACCAGATGCACACAGTAGCTCCTCTTTTGGTGCTTGTGTTGCCCACCTCAACCTCATCTAGGTATGTCGGATTCCCGGGAGGTCCTGAAAGTTCAGAGTCTCACAGGGTCTCCAGAAGGTTTCAAGGTACTGTCAGACACAGGCCTGCAGGCTTCCCAGCATGTTGGGACCAAGCGAGGACCCAAGGCAAGGGGACCCAGATGTGTTAGGGAACTAGCCAGCTGGGCTTCTCAGTTACTCTGGTGAGGAGCCCTGGGAGGCCCTGCAGGGCCATCTGTCAGACTCAGGGGAGGGAAGGTGGTCAATGGAAATATATTTCTAATCTCAAGCTCCTGTCAGCCCAGCTTAAACCAGAATAGCTCATCTAACCACATCACATTTGGTTCTTAAAAAATAAATGTCTGTCTATGCCTTCTCAATTCTCTCCCTGTGACACCTATCCTGAACTATCTTAGAAAAGCTGCAAATCATCTCACAATTATCTGTTTATTCATGGTTCCTTCCAAACCTTGGGTCAGAACACATCTAGACCGAAAACACCTAGTACAAGGACAGGTCTTCTCTGTGGAACCTCCAACCGCTCACAGACCACTAGTGAAGAGGTGTCTGTCACCTGTTGAGACAGCTTTCCCTGCATTCCATAACTGGGGTCTCTTAAGCTCTTGGAAAACACTTCCTTGTATTGAACTGGAGTTGGCCTCCCTGTCTATCCCCCCAAGTCTCTTTTTTTTTTATTCCCCTGAGTCTTGCCTAGGGCTCTGAGGACATCATCCACAGATCTCTCCCTAGAAAAGCTCTAACACATGCTGAGCAGTGGGGAAGAGAGATCTAATAATGGCTTTGGAAGGTAGAAGAAAGGAAAATTGATTCCTGCTTTAACCCTACCATTCTTGTACAAAACCTTTCTAATGTCTGACATGCTCTTGGATTTATAAGCTCTTTGTTTTTTTAAAAAAATTTTTTTTAAAAGAACACAACCTCTGTTTCTAATGGCCCCACAAAGATCTACAGGTGACATTATTCCTCAAGGATTCCTCAAGGGCCTTGGCTTGGGATCTTCTCCTCATCCAACCCTCCTTCTGGGATACTCTGGGTAAGGAACCAGCTTGCCTACTCTACTGAAGTCTTAGTCATCCATCCATTCATCCATCCATCCATCCATCCATCCAGGGCAGTGTTTGGTCCTTCGGCTTCCTCAGTTTGCTGAATAAATACAGTGGAGGCGAGACCCACTGTGGGGTAATAGGCGAGGGGCAGGGGAAAGAGCCTGGTTGCTACTCATTGACTTGCTCTCTCAGAGCCTCAGTTTCCATATTTCTGTAACTATTATAAGAAGTAGAGGGAATGAGTCTGTCTGGTTTATTTAAAGGTGCTGGGTAATGAGCCTTTGAATCTGCAGGCAAATGGTCTGGTTTCCTCCATGGGGCACCTCACAAGCCAACAGTCATGAAGCCACATTGTCTTAAGAGTCTCCCTGAGGCATGTGTTAGAGATTTTCTAGTTCTTTTCAGATATAACTTATTCCAGTTCAACAAACTAAGATCAGAATTTCACTCTCATTCAGTTTAAAGCTTCCCAGTCTTCATCTGTGTATTTGAAGCCTATGATGGGAAAAGAGAATAGGGTCCATTTCTTCACTTGCTATGTTCTACACATACCCACTTGCTGGAATACTTGCTGCATGCTGGAGGCTAATTCCAGCGCCGACTTACAGGTGTTCCTGACATCTCCATGAACAGGACTCTAAAAGGGTGAAAGATTTGTTTTCCTGGTGCTGTTGTAACTGGTGAAAGTGTAGTAGGTGGTAGGTGTCCACAGATCAGCTCTTCCTCTTCTGAATACCTTGGTAGGCTCTTTGCCAACCTGCCCCCCTGGAGTAGTACCTTCTGCAGTATCTGCCCGTTTTCTGCTGCTGTCTGCCTTAGACCCCTCGTAATCATATCCAACAGTTCACTCCACACAGTTTCTTTTGGTGCCTCCCCTCGCCCTGCCAGGCAGTTCTCAAGGGTAGAGTTACAGGATGCTCTTCTGAGTTACCTTCTGTGGCCCCCACTTAGTTCCAAAGTAAAATATCAGTGTCAATACCTGGACAGGCCAGCCACCCAGCCTCACTCTTCCCTCAGCCTCCAGGCAGCTCCAGCCCATCTCCTGACTTCAGATTTCTCTAAGTAAGACACTGCCACTGGTTGCCATGGCTTCCAAAAGCCAGCATACACATATGAAACTCCCTACTAGAAGGTCAATTGAAGGTCACTTCTTCCCCTTATAGCCATTTCATAGTCAGAAAGGCCCAGAGAGGGCAAGGGACTTTACCAATGCTGCCCATCTTAGTCCTGGCAGATGGGAACCAAATTTCAGGCTTCTCCCTCCAAAGTTAGAGGTTTAGCTGTTCTCTGATGTACTTTATGTTCTGAAATTCAATGTAAAGGAGCACTTGAAAAAGAGTATGCAGCCTTTTAAATGGATCCTCTGGTAGGGGAGAGTGTGTTGGCTGTGGTGGGTAGATGGTGCTGGCCACACTGGGGGAAGGCTCTGTCTGTTGGGGGTGGTGCAACAGGCAGAGATGGGGCAGGGCAAGGGGACCTACCATTTGCAGAACAGTCACTGAGCTTGGGGCTTTGGAGAGAGGTAAAGGAATGGGAGGTTAAGAGCCAAGATCTTGGTCTGGGAGAGCTGGGTTCAAATCTCAGCTGTGCTTTGCAGGTTAGGTAACTTCTCTGGGTTCCTTTGTCTTCAGCTATAACATGGGGGTAATCATTTTAGCCCAGTATCTGCCTCAGAGAAAGTTCTGATCACTATTATCACCTGATTTCATTGACTTCTCAGATTAACCCTAGGTGGTAGGAACTATTAAGACCATTTTTCCAGGACTGGGGGTCGAAGTAGAGAGTAGAAGTTGAGAACAACCAGGGTCACCAGATGGGATGTGAATCCATATCTAGTCTGCTGAACTCTGTCCAGTCTGTCAGAAAAAGCCTGGACAACCTCCCTGACTTGGCAGCCAGTCTGTCCTGATGGGTTTGTGCTCTAGAGGGGTGACTATCAGGGTCAGGAGAGAGATTGGCCTCTGACACCACTTCCTCAATGAGGAAACCAGGTTCCAAGAAGGGAAGTAACTTCCTCAAAGCCTGGGTCTGTGAAGCTACCAAGAGTGATATGGGCAGGAAAAGAAGGAAGTGATGGGGGATACAGAAAATGTTTCTCTACCCAATAGGAGCATGGCAGGGTCATGGCCACCTCACAGGCCTAGACAATGGTTCACACCCAGATCCACCTAGAGTGGGAAGCAGGTGGGCTGTCCCTGAGCAGAACAGGATAATACTAAGAGCTTTCCTGAGTACCTCCTCCAGAAGCCTCAAGAGATAGCCTGTAGCCCTGATCTGGTCCCTTCATGGGGAATGTGAGACCCAGAGTGGCCACCCACAGAGCATAGATGGCAGTCCTGTGATCCACATCTGGCTTGAGCAAGCCTCTCAAAGGAGGGAACTGCATCTGTTGGCCACCTGGCATCCTATCTCAAGGTGGGTTACCTTAGATGCCACATTATGGGGCTTCTGGCTACTTGCTGGCTGTCAGTGCTTTGTCTGCAGAGCCAGCACAGCCCTTCTCCAAGGCAGCATTCCTCAACTGAATAACCTGAAGTACAGCTCTGATCTGAAGAGGAATTTGAATGATAATTTTGAAAAATAATTTTAAATCAGTTTTTCTGATGTTTCAAATTTTTAAAAAACAGTTCATGGGATTGAATGACTGGTGTAGGTATGCGGCTTTGGGAATAGGCCAACCTAAGTTCGTATCCCAGATTCTGACCTTTACCAGGTGAGTGACCTTGGGCCTCCTCATCACCATCCTTACCTCCTTGGGTGTGTGTTTTCAATTAGATAATGGCTGTGATGTTCTTGGTGAAGTGTGTGGCAGGTGGACTCCACAAATAGAAATTTCACAAAGGGCAAAGCCATGGGCAGGTTTCAGGTGACAGAGGCAGTGGGTGGAAAGAAAGAAGTGAGAGACCTTCCTTCTGGTTGCATTGGCATTCTGTAAATGTCAGCCTGAGCCCATAAGTGAGGGGGACCAGTAGGAGCTCTTGATATTTAGAGGAAGAAGTTGGTAGGGTACAGGAAGAGAAAGTCAGGGTGGACTATGGATGGAGTGATCTGGTGCTGGGTCTTGTACTGTGGACCTGGAGAACCAACTGATTAACTGATTAACTGATTGAATGATTAGTACATTTGTTTCCTCAACAGCATACTTCCCAGCTCTGAACAATGAATCAGAACTCACCCCCTTGAGGAGGTGGCTGAGGGTGCAGTCTCAGGAAGGTTGCAGCTCCTGGGGAGTCAGGCACTTTCTTATAATAAGCTAGTCATTTGTGATGGTAGTATCACCTGCTAGTACCACCTGCTAGTGCCTCTGGCTCTGAGCAGACAATGAACAAGATTCTTGAGCTTGTGGAACTTTGGGGACATGAGCTCCTGGGGACTCGGCCTGCAAGGCCCCTCACTGCCTTCTGCTTCCTCCAGAACAGCCAATGTAGTTTCAATTTTGCTTCTCTTTCTACTCTGAGAATAAGGACAGGGATTCCTATGGAGACTCTAGTTGAGCATGGACTGGCAAGAAGGAGGAGAGTGTCTTATTGCAGGGCTAGAATCCTGTCAGAGTTCACTGTTCAACTCCTTGCCATTTCTCCCAGACACATCGTGGAGTAATAATAGGTCCCTTGTCCTACTTCTATCTGTGTGATCTCAGTTAGGCCCTTCACTTCTCTGGACCTGTTTCCCCAAGGACTGGGGAGAGGGCACTGGACAAGATGCCTTCCTTATGGTGATCTGTGGAGTTCAGACCTGAATGCTGATGTCCAGCTTAGAGTGACCTCCTCATGGGGAAAGGGCAGGAGGCCTCCAGATTCATTTTCCTTCTGCCCTGTAGGCCCAGAGGGAGGGAAGAGACTGAGACTGAGGGGCAAGAAGCCATAGTCTCCTTGCTGGTTAGTGGGCAAATTGCTGTCCATGAAAGCCACAGAAATAGAAGTCTGGCCCAGCTTAGCCCAGAAACATCAGCCTGGACACTGAAGCTGTCCCAGGCCCCAGAATAGGACTGCAGAGGATTTGGGGTACAACTTTCTTCTGCTGGTGCCCTGAGTGGCCAATTAAGGTCCAGACACCCTGATTGTCACCCTGTGGGCAGTGGAGCCTAGGCCTAAGGAATTTCTAAGAATGCGGAAGAAAGAATAAGCTTGGGGTCCTAATTACTACAGGCCTGAAGATACCACTATTCTGAGTTTGCTGAGTGTGGGCTGGGTTTGACACAGGGCCAGTTAGTATAACTAGGGCTACCTCTACCCTTTCCTACTACATCTGACCTTCCTCGGGAGTACCACCAGCTTTGACTTTAAGACAGTAGACTTCTACCTCCAAGAGTGTGTGGAAGCTTCCTTGATTCTCTGAGCTCCGAGAGATGGGGATATGGTGTGTGAGATCAGAGAAATGGAGCTCTTTTTCCCAGTTTCTGAGGCTATCTTGGGGTCTCTGAAGAAAGAAAAGAAGACATTAGGTGCTGAATCTTGACCTGATTTCCAATTACCTGGCTGAGTGCCCTCAAGGGTTTTGGACCCTTCCTCAAGAATGGACAAGAAACCAAGGTAAATTCTGGTACTCACTGCCTCCCCAAACCACATCAAAATTATAAATAAATACAGAACAACTTTCATTCATAACCACCTCAAATCTGGCTGAATAGAAGCCCTACAGCTAGAGAATTAAAGAAGGAACCACACTGAGTCTGGTAGGAGGGGTGGAGGCATTGAACAGGCTGGTCCGACACCCACATGTGGTGTGTTTTTAATTGGGAGGGATATCTTAGCCACAGAGGCCCCTCATGAGGAGCAAGGGGTCCCAGCCCCACACCAGATCCCCAGCCCAGGGGTCCAGTGTTGGGAAGAGAAGTCCCCATAATTTCAGGCTGTAAAAACCAGCAGGGATTTTGGCTGAGTGACATAGAGGCTGCTAGACTCTCAGGCAATTCCTCTTAAAGGGCTAGTGCGCAGACTTACTCAAACTCTAAGCTCCAGCACTAGAGTAGCAGTTTGAAAGGATCCAGGGTCATACAAGGAGAAACTAACTTGTGTGGCATGAGGGCAAGAAGTCGAGGGGCAGCTTTCTCCCAGAAAAAAGTGTTGGCACCTCCCCCCAACAGAGCTGACTGGCAGGCACCATATCTGAGTCTCCATCAATCTGGTCCACACTGTTCAGCCCACCTTGATGATTCCCTGAGATCCCACCCCATCCAATTTGCAGCCCCACCCAAGCTGTTTATAGTGGCTTTTCCATACAAATGGCCTATTCTGGCTCAGGCTTCAGACTTTTCTAAAATCTCTCAAACAAGCATCAGCTGGACTCAGTGTGCCTCAGACCTCTCAATAAGTGGCCCCAGACCCAGCACTAGCAACAGCTTGCTAAGGTGCACAGCTTGGCCTCTCTGGGAACCTCCAAGCCCAACATAAGTATCAGCCATCTGCAGGTTGGCTCTAGGCAGGGCACAGGCAGTGGCTGACTTTGCACTTCCTGGAAGGCCCCAGAGCCAGGGCACCCAGTGGACAGCTTCAGTCCACATCAGATTACAACTCCACCACATCTACGAGTGACACACTCAAAGGACGGACTTGGTAAGCGCCAACACCCCACTGAAGCCAGTCCTGCTCCATAGGGATATCTCTTGCACTGCAGCTCTCCCACTATAGACATGCTGGTCCTTACAGCCAGTTGGCCTGGGGGTCAATTCCTCCCCATGATGCCAACAGCAATCAAGGCTCAACTACAACAGGACAATGCACACAGCCTACAAAGGGCACACCTAGAGTGCCCAACTCAGGTGGGACTGGGAAGGCTGAGCCACTGGACCCTATAGGACACCTACTACACAAGCTCATAGTACCAATTCCAGGAGACATAGCAGTTCTACCTAATACATAGAAACAAACACAGGGAAGTAGCCAAAATGCAGAGACAAAGAAACATGTCACAAATGAAAGAACAAAAAAAATCTCCAAAAAGAACTAAATGAAATGGAGGCAAGCAAATTACTAGATTCAGAGCTCAAAACAATGATTATAAGTTTGCTCAAGGAAATTAATGAGAGCTTCAAGGGACTAAGTGAGAATGTCAAGGAACTTAGTGAGAATTTCAAGGAAATAGTGAGAACATCAAAGACATGAAAAAGGACCAGTCAGCAATGAAGGCTACACTAACTGAAATGAAGAATAATTTACAGGATATCAAAAGTAGAGTAGAGGATGCCCAGAATCATATCAGTGACTTGAAATATGAGGAAGCAAAAAATTCCCAATCAGAAGAGCAAAAATAAAAAGAATCCAAGAACATAAAAATAGTGTAAGGAGCCTCTGGGACAACTTCAAGCATACCAACATTTGCATCATGGGGGTTCCAGAAGGAGAAGTGAGGGAGGAAGAAATTGAAAACCTATTTGAAGAAATAATGATAAAAAACTTCCCCTATATAGTGAAAGAAAGACATACAGGTCCAAGAAGCACAGAGAGTCCCAAACAAGATGAACCCAAAGAAGCTCACATTAAGACACATCATAATTAAAATGCCAAAGACAAAGAGAGAATCTTAAAAGCAGCAAGAGAAAAGCAGTTAGTTACCTACAAGGGAGCGCCCATACAACTGTCAGCTAATTTCTCAACAGAAACTGCAGGCCAGAAGGGATTGACAAGAAATATTTAAAGTGATAAAAGCAAGGACCTACAACCAAGATTACTCTACCCACCAAACCTATCATTTAGAATTGAAAGTCAAATAAAGAACTTCACAGACAACAGAAAACTAAATGAGTTCATCACCACTAAACCAGTATTACATGAAATGTTGAAGGGTCTTCAAGAAGAAGGAAGAGCCGAAACCGGTTTGGCTCAGTGGATGGAGCGTCGGCTTGCGGACTGAAGGGTCCCGGGTTTGATTCCGGTCAAGGGCATGTACCTGGGTTGCGGGCACATCCCCAGCGGGAGATGTGCAGGAGGCAGCTGGTCGATGTTTCTCTCATCGATGTTTCTAACTCTCTGTCTCTCTCCCTTCCTCTCTGT
>NW_006284014.1:56074-56894 GCF_000327345.1 Myotis davidii
CGTGGGGAGTGTGCAGGAGGCAGCTGATTGATGTTTCTCTCTCATTGATGCTTCTAACTTTCTATCCCTCTCCCTTCCTCTCTGCAAAAAAATCAATTAAAAATATATTTTAAAAAAAGGGGGGAGGAGAAAGAAGAGGAGGAGGAGAAAGATAAAAATATGAATAATAAAATGGCAATAAATACATATCTATCAACACTTAACTAAGGAAGTAAAAGACCTATATGTGGAAAACTACAGGACACTGAAAAAAGAGATATAGATGGAAGAACATACCGTGTTCATGGATTGGTAGAATCAATATCATCAAAATGTCCATACTACCCAAAGCAATCTATAGATTCAATGCACTCCCCATTAAAATACCAATGGCATATTTCACAGACCTAGAATGAACTCTCCAAAAATTCATCTGGAATAAAAAAAGACCCTGAATAGCTGCAGCAATCCTGAGAGGGAAGAACAAAGTAGGTGTGATCTCAATACCAGATGTCAAGCTGTATTACAAAGCCACTGTTCTCAAAACTGCCTGGTATTGGCACAAGAACAGACATATAGATCAATGGAATAGAATAGAGAACCTAGAAATCGACCCAGGCTATTATGCTTAATTAATATTTCACAAAGGAGGCATGAACATACAATGGAGTCAAGATAGTCTCTTCAATAAATGGTGTTGGGAAAATTGGGCAGATACATGCAAAAAGATGAAAGTAGACCACCAACATACACCATACACAAAAATAAACTCAAAATGGATAAAGGACTTAAATGTAAGATGTGAAACCATAAACAGAAGAAACCATAGGCCCCAAAATCT
>NW_006284014.1:57234-63829 GCF_000327345.1 Myotis davidii
AGATTAAAAGCATTTCCCTTAAGATCAGGAACAAGGCAGGGATGTCCACTTTCACTACTCTTATTCAACAAAGTACTGGAAGTCCTAACCACAGCAATCAGACAAGAAGAAGAAACAAAGTAGGGCTATATCCCAAGAAACCAGAAACACCAATCAGAAAGGATATATGCACCCCTATGTTCAATTCACCATAACTAAGATTTGGAAACAGCCTAAGTGCCCATCAGCAGATGAGTGGATTAAAAAACAGTGGTACATCTACACAATGGAATACTACGCTGCGGTTAAAAAGAAGTTCTTACCATTTGCAACAGCATGGATGGAACTGGAGAGCATTATGCTGAGAGTGAAATAAGCTAATGAGAGAAAGATAGATATCACATGATCTCACTCATTTGTGGAATATAATGAACAACAAAAACTGATGAACAAAAACAGATCCAGAGACAGAGAAGCATCAATCAGACCATCAAACCTTCGAGGGGAGGTAGGGGAGGGCGGGGGTAAGGGGGAGAGATCAACCAAAGGATGTGTATGCATGCATATAAGCCTAACCAATGGACACAGACAACAGAGTGGTGAGGGCATTTTGTGGGGGGGGGGAAGGGGGGGATAAAGACACATATGTAATACCTTAATCAATAAAGAAATTTTTTAAAAAAAGGATAGCCCTAGCCATTTTGGCTCAGTGGATAGAGCATCAGCCCATAAACTGACAGGTCCCGGGTTTGATTCTAGTCAAGGGCACATACCTCAGTTGTAGGCTCCATCCCCGGCCTTGGTTGGAGCATGTGCAGGAGACAACCAATCAATGTGTCTCTCTCACATTGGTGTTTCTCTCTCTGTCTCCCCCCCGTCCCTTCCACTCTCTTTAAAAATCAATAGAAAACTATCCTCAGGTGAGGATTAACAATAAATAAATAAACAAACAAACAATTGAATCTAAAATCAAAATAAATGAACAAAGAATCTAATGGATAAAATAAACTGATGAATAAAATAGAATCAGAGGCATAGAAACGTGGAATCGAGTAATGAATCTCTGGGGGAAGGGGGCAGGGTAGTGTGAAGAGATTAACCAAAGGACTTATATGCAAATATGCATTACCCAAGGACACAGACAATAGGGTAGTCAAGGCCTGGGGTAAGGTAGAATCTGGGTGGAGGAGAGCAACGAGGAGGGGAATAAAGGGCAGGACATCTGTAATACTCTCAACAATAAAACATATATATATAATACGAATGGATGTTGGGGCCAGAGACATAAAAGCCTCTGTTTTCAGTATGACATTTCATCGCCTCCTCCCCTGGCAGTCAGTGAGCTTTGAGGGGGCAGCCTGACCCCAAGACCCACTCCCTAGACCTAGAGATGTCTTAGGAGAACTTCTGTTCCTTCCTAGTCCTTGAGTATAACCTCCCTCCCCAACTACCTACACCAGAAGTTCAGAGTCCACTCCAGGGATGAGAAAAGAGAATTAGATGGCTCAGAAACAGCCACCAAATGCTGGGTGGGAGGTAAAATAGGACCTGTGTCTTGAATTCTCCAAGACGCACTTCCTCAACTGCCCTGGTTAAGAGGTGGACCTGGGGCGAACCAGGTTTTGTGCCAAATGTGCTAGGTGTGCTAGATGTGCCCTACGTGTCCTAGATGTATGAAATGTCCTACCTGTGTTCTAAATGTGTGTCGGTGTGCCCAGTCCTGACTTAAGTCACCTTCAGAGCCTACCTACTTGGTGGGCATGAGAGGATTACCTGAGCCCACACAGAGCCCATATAGTGCAGAGACCATATAGTGTAGAAGTTAAGAGCATGGACTTGACCCAGATGACTTTCAAGCTGTGTCACCCTGGGCACATTTCACCCATCTGTGACTCAGTTTTCATAAACAGCTGAGATAATAGGGTTATTGAAACAATGACAGGAGTGAGCAGTGCAGGGGACCCTGTAAAGGCTGTCATCATGGGGCCTTGGTAGTGGCTCTTCCGCTGGCTGTCCTGCATTAGGGAGTTGTTGCCTCCTGGACTGTAAGCTCTGATTCCAGGTAGGTCTCACTTACATACCTGGTATCTTTACATGTGGAGCAGTGGGGAGAGGTGGGGCCTTCTGTGTGCCTGTGTGAAGCCAGGCCCTGAATTTTAAGAGCTTTTGAATGAGGAAGATAGAGGCAGAAGGGGAGGTGGTCAGAGGGGTACTTGCCAGGCTATGCTCTCCACCCAGCACTGTCTAGTATGGCCCTCTCACATCCCTATGTTCTGTGTGACAGTGCAGGGACTTCACAGCCCACACAGGCTATGAGATGCTGCTGCAGCGGCTGCTGGATGGCAGGAAGATGTGCAAGGACATGGAGGAGCTTCTGAGGCAGAGGTGAGCACCAACAGGGTCGGCAAGGGTAGGTGTAGGAGGGAGGCTACCCTCCACCTAGTTCTGGAAAATGACTGAGGCTGCCCATCCCAGCCAAGCTGCTTTCAGGAAGAGGGTGGTGGGGATAAAGAAGGTGAAGAGATTAGCCAAACATATAAGTATAGCCCATGGACACAGGCAACAGTGTGGTGAAGGCCAAGGTGGGTAAAGGTAGGTGAAGGTGGGCAAAGGATGGGGAAAATGGGGGACATCTGTAATAGTGTCAACAATAAAAATATAAAAGTAAAAAAAGAAAGAAAATGACAACCATTTTTTCCTGATATTGAAAATATGAGTACATAAAAAAATATTCAAAAAGTTGGACCATTTCTCTTAAAACATATTGCCTTTTCCTATATTATGTTATAACATATTTTATACATAAAGTTATTTTCCTTACAAAAAAAAAGTCATGACTGTGGCTTTCCTGTGTTTCCCCAGATGTGGACCTTCCCCAAGTGGGAAAATAATACCAAGACTCTTCAGATGTCCCTGTATTTGGCCAACATTTATTTAGAATGGGTGTGGGGAACCTTTTTTCTGCCAAAGGCCATTTGGATATTTATAACATTATTCATAGGCCATACAAAATTATCAACTTAAAATTATATTGCTATGAAAAAAACTTCTAGATTTATTGAATTCTGACTCCTGCCTGCGGTTGCCTTGGCAGGGCCAGACCAAATGATATAGCCTGCAGGCTGGACGTTCCTCACCCCTGATTTGGAGAAAGTGCTGGGGGCTTAACTTTCTGAAGGAGGAGCCTGGAAAACCAACCTGCTCCCAGATGCTAAGAGGGTGGCTTCTCCGGTCCTGTCGCAGACTTTTGAGGGAT
This sequence comes from Myotis davidii, assembly GCF_000327345.1. Classification (NCBI taxonomy): domain Eukaryota; kingdom Metazoa; phylum Chordata; class Mammalia; order Chiroptera; family Vespertilionidae; genus Myotis; species Myotis davidii. Next base: position 60,470 of record NW_006284014.1, read on the forward strand.
CTGCAGACATTTGAGGGAATCATGGCCAACAGAACTGGAGATGAAATGCCCATGCTTTGTTCTTGCAGGGCCCAAGCAGAGGAGCGGTACGGGAAGGAGCTGGTACAGATCGCCCGGAAAGCAGGTGGCCAGACAGAGATCAAGTAAGAGGTCCCAGAGCCTGGGCTTCCTCCTCCATTACCAGGCACTTTCTGGGCATTTAGCTAGGGTTTAGGGTGGACTGGGCATGGCCATGAAGGGTCTGGGTGGCTCCCAGGGCAGGGATGGATAGCACTCTTGGGTATTGAGGTCAGATTCTGTGTATGGGAGAAAATCCAGTGGTCTGGGTGGTGGGAAGGTCCTGGGCAGGAGGGCAGCGGCCATGTGTCCTCAGGCACTTGCAGCATAGCCATACAACCTCCCCCAAAGTCCTAGAGCGCTGAGGGGCAGGTGACAGGCCTTCCATGAGCTGCTGAGTCCCTTACAGTGTTGGCTCAGCCTAGGCTGCAAGGTGAGGACACACATGCACTCTAGTACCAGCTCCTCACCCACCAGGTGTGTAATCATGGTCTGGTCACTGACATTCTCTGTGCCTGTTTCCTTACCAGTGAGTCAGGATAATAATGCAACCTTCCTCAAAAGATTAAAGGAGTCCAGGGGCTCAGTTTAGGCCTAGTTATCAGGAGAGGCAATAAAGGCAGCTGCTGGGGTGAAGCAGCCAGGCTTTTTAAGCCTTGAAACCTGGGTCTCTGTGTGCAGAGAGCTGGGCAGAGGAGCAGATGGGGAGAGAGTGATAATTTGAGAGTGGCTGAAGGAGAACTTTCTAACAGTGGAGGGGCTACCTTGGGAAAATGTGAACTTTTCTCCAGGGTGAGGACTGAGCCAGCCTGAAAGACAAAACATTGGACTTAAGTTCTAAAAGGGCTCTGATGAGTCCTTCTCCTACCCAGGAGCCCAAAGACCTGACCTTAGCCTGCAGCTGCCATAGCAACCTCTGCTCCTGGAAATCAAGCCTGTGAGTGCCTGGCTCTGCTCAAGGAAAGTGACCCCAAAACCTGTCAGCTCCAAAGCCAATTCAGTGCCCTGAACACTCTCTAGTCTAGGTCTTCTAAAGATCTAGGGGACCCTGGCTGGTTCCTGCTTCCCACCTGGATCCAGAAAAATCATGGGAAAACCTAAAGGAAGATTTTTAAATGTTATGAACCAGAGGAGATAAATGCTCAGTTTGTGCATTGGACCAAAAAAAACATGAATGCAAAGAAAGAATTCATGAGCTCTAGTCCTCACTCAGCTTTTGTGAATTGTGTGGCTATGAGCAAGTTGCTTAACCTCTGAGTTTGGTTCTCATCTGCCCAATCCAGGGGACTATTGTGAAGATCAACAGGAACATGGACTGAGGGTCTTCCAGGGGCAGGGCCGAGGTTGGAAACAGGATGGGCACAGAGGAGGGCTGAGGACATGGTGATGAATGAATGGAATCTCTTGGGGCCCTTCTTTGTCCCAGTTAGGGAAGCATGACCAGGAAGGAGTCCCTGCCTGCCTCCTGGCTTCCTAGGCCAGCTGTAAAAGGAAAACTTTCCCAGAAAAAGAGGAGTTGGAAGGGTGCTCCAGGCAGGGTCATGATGGGAGCCCAGGCTAAGGAGCTGTGAGTCACAGGGGACTTAAAACAGGAAGAAGAAGCCACTAAGGAGGAGCATAAAATGAAAGTGGAGCCAGGGTGGGCAGTGGGAAGGATGGAGAGGTACACAATATCTTGTCTGGGTTTTAGAACTATGAAGTGACCAGGGCCATGTTCTGGGCAGCCCTGATCTCCTGTGTGGTCATCGGAGGCTGAGTAGGGCAAGGTCTGCCCTGCCCTATTTAATGTGAGAACCTGGGATGGCCATTCTCACTCTGAGTCCTGGGTTCTAGACTATGAAATGGATCAGTCACTTTCAAGATTTGCTCTGGGCAGTCACAATGTTGAGCAGAGAGCAGCAACCCATGGGAATGTCTAATAAATATGGGGTCTTAACAATTTCACAGGCTATTCAATAAGTCAGATAATTGGGGTCATCCTGCTTAGTTTGGGGCTGAGAGGCCTGACTGGGCAGCCTCAACCATTTCTTTGGGACCCAGCCCCTCTTTGGCCCAGAGTGCTGGAAACTGTGAGCCCCTGGAGGGGGAGCCTTCCTCCAACATGGGAGCCCCAGGCTGGGGCAGGGAATAGAGTCTGGGTCTGCCTTGTTGCCCACCGGGAGGAACTGGAGCCTGGGCTGTGTATGCTGAACCTGCAGCAGGAGAGACAGAAACAAAACCTGCAGGGGCCTTTACAGCTCAACCATGGAGGGTCCAGAGCAAGCCGGGAGTCGTGTGTGCAAACCAGCACTGCCTCCAACTCCCTATCAACCTGCGGCGACCAGAGGAGCAGGGCATAGCAGGGTGGACTAGGGAGGAAACCCCCTGGGAGATGTAGAAATGGAGGGGAGGTGTCTTTCTGCCAAAGGACTGACATGGACAAAAGCTGGAGGTGGGAAAGTGCAAGGCACATTCAGAGGCAGGAATGGAATAATCTTAGCTCACTGGCTGCCTCCCTTAGAGCCATGCCCCATGCAGCTCCCAGCACACAATAGGTTCTTTTATTATTATTATTATTAGTTAAGGTATTACAAATGTGTCCTCATCCCCTCCCATTAACCCCCAACCTCCCCCCCACACACAAACTCATGCTCCCATCCCCCTGTTGTCCATGTCCGTTGGTTTGGCTTATATACATGTATACAAGTCCTTCGGTTGATCTCTTCCCCTTACCCCCGCCCTCCCCTACTTTCCTTCTGGGGATTGATAGCCTGATCGCTGTTTCTCAGTCTTTGGGTCTGTCCCTTTTCCTCTGTCTATGCTTGCCTTTTGCAACAGCATGGATGGAACTGGAGAGCATTATGCTAAGTGAAATAAGCCAGTCAGAGAAAGCTAAATACCACATGATCTCACTCATTTGTGGATTATAGAGCACAATAGGTTCTTAATAAGTATTGCTGTTGAGCCCCATGGCATGTACCAGAGTTAGTGAGACCATTCCATTATTCCTTTCTCTAACTATGGACCAAGTACCCATACCCATCCATTTATTGAGCAAGCATGTATGGAGCACCTACTATGAATCTCCCCACACTAAGTCAGGGGGATTCAAAATTTTAAAAATAAATAAAATAAAGGGCCCCACCATCCTGAAGCCAGAGTCTAGTACATTGAGGGTGATTTCATCTTCCCTCTCTTTAGAACCCTTTAATGCCTATCACCTCCAGGAAATTCTCCCAGACACTCTAGCTTTGCCTAACTATCAGGGTCTTGGCTTTGATCAGATCACCCCATTCCCACACCAACCTGAAGGGCTCTTTGAAG
>NW_006284014.1:63860-72546 GCF_000327345.1 Myotis davidii
GTGGAAGTATATTTGGTTAACTCCTCTGGGAAAGGTGGCTTGACTATTTAGCTTGGGGGCTGGCACCTCCTCTGTAGAGGGAGCCCTAGCCTCCACATGGCCAAGATCCCCAGGTCCCCCAAGATGCTCATTCTCAGTCCCTTGGAGGGCAGGCAGAGGGCAGGGGATGCACAGGTTTGGTGGAGGCAAACAGACAACAAAGCCAGGAAGCTAAGTGACCCCAGAAATAGCCCAGCGAGAGCCAAAAGGGCAGAGCTGATTGGCCTCCCTTGCCTCTGCTGCCTGAAGATGAAGCATTTCTGCATCAGCCCTGCCCTCAGACTGGCCAGAAACCTCACTGGGGTCTGGAGGATCAACCACATACATTAAAGGGAGGTTATTCTTGTCTTCAAATGATTTTTCTCATTCACCTCCTTCGCATATTAAATCAACAAACATCCACTGGGCAATGGAGAATGCACAAATAAGACTTGGTCTCCACACACTGAAGAGATCCCATAAGCCCTTTCAATGCATTTTAAAGACAACATTAGGAAGGGAGAGGACTCTATCACCATTGCTTCTAGCCCTGCAGAAAGCTCACCTGGACTCTCCCTTCCAACTGCCAGGCCTTTACCCTGACTGTTGCCCCTTATCTCTTCCCTCTCCAGTGTACCTGCACTTTGAGCTTTGGCTGAAATATCACCTCCCCGCAAAAGCTGCACCTCCTCCCCCACTTGCTCATCCTGGGTGCTGGGCATGTGCTTCCAGAAGCTGCAAAGGGCAGGGATTCAGGAAATGAAAAAGAATCAAGGTGGGCAGGGTTGGAGCCAATTTCCTTATAAGCCCCTCTGTGGTTACCTCAAGCAAGGACAGCTCCTGAAGGAGGATGGACTTACACCATTACATTCCCACATCACCCCCACTTGTCATAGCCTAAAATGCTGTGGTTTTCCTATCAGGAGAGGGTTTTGTTGTTGCTGTTGTTTCCAAAATTTCTCTTCCTCTGAGCTCAGAGAATGAAGATATCACTAAGGATGTTGGAGGGAGACAGGCGGGACCTGTTACCAGAAGGGGTCCTCTGACACCAACTCACTTCAGGCCCAGCCTCTAGCACAGGGAGGTGAGAGGAGCCACTCCTATCAGCTGGGAGGCAGCAGCCACCTGGTGAGCTGGTGGGCAGTCGGTAGGGAGGCCAAAGCAAGGGCCTGAGGTGGGTCATGCCACACGGTGGGAACGTTACAAAAGAAAATATTTATATTGGAAATGTAGGCTGTGTTTGAGCATAGAATTTCAGGCTGAACATCCTGAGAGCCAAGTCAAAAGGGGCATCTGGATGAGATATACACAAGGATAGCAGTGACTAATAGCAGAGGGTAGAGGTCTGCCTGGGGTTCCTGCCCTTGACATGCAAAGAAGACACAATAGAGGAGAGTTCAAGATCTTGGAAACAGTTTTTCTGAATGGCAAAGGGGAAGAACCTGGGAATGATAGAAAAGCTAAGAGAAACTATCTTTGCTGGGTCTCATGGGGCAGAGAAAGACTTCAAATGGTCCCCAAATCCTCTACAAGAGTTTAAGGCCATTCCCCTGATGAGAGTTATGAGGATTGAATAATTTAGGCCAGCAGCTCTCACATTTGAATGGACATCAGCAGTACCTGAGGCTTAATACAGTATGCTGGGCCCCACTATGAGTTTCTATTTCAGGACTGGGGTGGAGCCTGAGGATCTGCATTTCCAACAAACCTCCAGATAATGTTGATGCTGCCAATGTGCAAATTACACTTTGAAATTCACTTAGTTTAGGGTTAGGGGTCTGGCATTGAGTAGACCACCCCATAGTTCTCTAGGCTCGGATCCCTGTGGGTCCTGCCAGGGTGCTGCATCTGCTTGGCCTCAGTTTCCCTGACTGTCCAATGGGATGAAGGAGTCCCCTGGAAGCCTGCCTTGCATGGATTGCTAGGAGATGCCGGCAAGAAGGCAGGTGCCCTGGGGTGTCCTGGGCAGATGTTGTATGGCCATGTGGCCACCAGGGGACCTGCGCATTGCTCTGCAGAAAGGCTGGGCCAAGGGCAGCTGCCAGATGCATCCAGGACAGAACATGTCCCTGTTGCCTCTGCATGACTCCAATAAGCCTGGACATGCTCTGGCCTCAGTTTCCCTATCTGTTTCGACTCACTGTGGCTCCTCAGGCATCCTGGTGAGGGGAAAGCCACAGTGGATTTTGCCTCCTTGATTAAGAGGCTACAAACATAGGCAGAGAATTTTACCCCTGGGAATGGACAAACTCTTACATGGAACACTGGAGATATAGCTCAGGTTAGGTTCAGGGGCCTAGGTGACCCCCAGAACTGGGGGGTGTGCAGTTGTGGACTCAGGAAAGGGCTGCACAATATCTGGATCCCAACAGAGATGCTTTGTACATATAAATTCATCTAATCCTCACAATCATCCTGTTTGTGTTATTATTATCCCCATTTTACAAAAGGGGAACTGAGACACAAAGAGTATAATTAACTTGTCCAAGGTTACACAGAGCCTGGACTGAACCCAAGTTGCCTGGCTCTAGCATCTGCATGTGGGAATCCAGAACAGGAGCTCCTATCCAGGGCCTGCTGGGTTTCTATGCTGGGATTCCAAATCACCTCTCCTGCACAAAACAGGGAACTCACCCCTCTGAAAGCTGATGGGCACTCTGCCCACCCACGCTGTTTCTGACCCAAAGAGCATTCTGCCTCATGGTGCCACATTATCTATCAGCCGACAGAACTTAGTCCTGGCTGGGCTCCAACATCTTTGCTTAGGCCTCAACTTGGTTCATGGTTCTGTGTACAAGCCCCCTCAGCAGGGTTGCCAGATAAAATACAGTATTCCCAGTTAAGTTTGGATTTCAGATAAATAACAAGAGCTTTTTAAATGTAAGTACGTTCAAATATTAATGGGGAATACATACTAAAAAAGTATTAGTTGTTTGATCTAAGTCCAAATTTAATTGTAGTCCTATATTTTTATTTGCTCCATCTGGCAACCCCTACCCTCTGGTGTCTTCCCCTACCTTCCAGGTCAGGTGCCAGCCTCTTCCCTTCCTGCTCTCCCTGCTGTCCACCCTGCTGCCTTATGACTCCTTCTTCTGGTTTCTCTCAGGCACCTCAGGTTCAGCACACCATCAAGTAAACTCCTTATCTTCCCTCCTGGGTCCCCCTCAGAGGTGTCACCAGTGTCCACCGAGCAACCCCAGCCACAGGCCAGAAATAGTCTCCCATTGTTCTCATCTGCACATCCTGTTCTCCCTGTTGCCCTCCCCACATTTCTCTCCTCCTTCACCCCTTCCCTGCTTGCCCCCTCCCATCAAGCTTCCTCCAAAATATCCTCCAGGCCACCTGCCTAAATCCAGGTCTAAACCCTGCCTCCTTCTACCTCAGCCAGGAGAGGGGCTCCAAGGAGGGAGGAAAGGGCCCCTGAGGACATGCAGAAGCCAGGAGCATTCTGCCCCAGTGGGGAGATTTGATTGCTTTATAATTTCCAAAGAAAAAGCTTTGCCTTCTAGAAATCCCAGTTCCCTTGGGTCTATCTAGGTCAGTGTATGTGAGCAAGTGACCTAGGGCCTTCCCACCAAAATAAAGTTTCTGGGGCCTGGTGGGACTTCAGGTTCCACTGCATTATCCTCCTGCTGACCCTGGCTTCTCTTTTTTGCAGCTCCCTGAGGGCCTCCTTTGACTCCCTGAAGCAGCGTAAGTCCCAATTGTCTTCTACTCCAGGCTGTAGGGTAAAAGGACCTTCTGGGAACATAGGCAGAGGTGGATGGATTCTGGCCAGGAGAGGAGTTTAGGCTGCACACAGGTCTGTGGGACTAACGGAGGATTTGGGATGACAGAAACTAGCTTAGGTGGGGTGAATGTGTATGTGGCTGACACCCATCGGTCTGATGTGGGAGACCAATGTCTATACTCTGCCCTCAGAAATGGAAGACATTGGCAACTCCCACATGCAGCTGGCCCTGGCCCTGCGTGAGGAGCTCCGCAGCCTTGAGGACTTCCGAGAGAGGCAGAAGGAGCAGAGAAAAAAGGTGAAGCAGGTGCTGGGGTGTTCCTCCATCACCAAGACCCCAAGTGGGAGGTGGCCATCTTCACTCTGGTGGTGGGAGGAGATGGACCCTAGGTCAGTGTATGTGAGTGAGTGACCTAGGGCCTTCCCACCAAAATAAAGTCCCTGGGGCCAGCGGTCCCATGGAGTATGGGGGCAGTACCCCAGGTTTGGGGTGAGGGTGATTTGAAGTAAAAAGGGAAGGGCTCAGTTCACAGGCCTAGGAGCCCCCCTGGGGGTCCTTCCCTGAGCCGTCAGAAAGAGGAGAAGACATCAGTCTTGTTGACCATCCTATCACAGCAGACTGTAGAGGGACAGTGACAGCTTGGAATTATCCAAAGAAAGAAAACTAAATTGGGGAGTCACCAAAGACTGGTCCTGAGCCCAAGGATCCAAGCTGTTTTTCTGGGAGAAAAGCAGATCTGGAACCAGCCACTGGCCACTCTGCAGTGCTGCCCAAGGCTGAGGGGGAAAACATAGCCTGCTGGTATTAGGGGGTGTTACGCTTACTTCAGCATCCACAATACTTCTCACCCAGGTGTAGGACATGGCTATTTCTAGATGGAAGAACTGCATGGAAAGGAAGTGAGGCTCTCTCATGGGAAGTGTGCAAGCAGAGTTTGAAGGCTATGTGTCAGGAAAGCTGCAGTGGTGGGGTGGGAGGTGGGCTTGGTGATTTCTGTGACCCAGAGTCCCCTCCCAAAACCTGAGACTGATTGGCTGAGTATATGGCCAGCTGGGAGGACAAGTGAGGACACATGCTCAGACTCTAGGGTCTTAGTGATAAGGGTGTTGCTCTGGACAGGGAGGGAGACATCAGCACACAGAAATATTTCTTACTTGGAGAGAAAGGATTCTTGTGAAATATACAAAAAAATGAAAATGAATAAGTCCATACAACTGAGCTGTAAAGGAGAAAAAGGTGTCAGCTTATTGGTGGGGCTAGGCTGGGCTTGGGTGTCCTCACCCAGCTACTTCCCCTCTCTGTGCCTCAGTTTTCTTCTTGCAGGATGGGACATTTATGCCCACTGCCTAAGCTTTGGGGATCCATCCCAGACCAGATCCCCATTAGTCTTCACAGATAGGGCACCAGCTCTAATTATTGGCTCTGGCCACAGAAATTCAATGTGGCTGCCCTCCCTATCTATCCATCTGTCCAGGCAGGGTCTCAGGCTTTTGGGATTCTAAATTTGGGTTCCTGAGCAGACAGTGGGTCCCCAAAGCTAGCTCCAGAAGCCTGTGCTACCTTGAGATGCTGGAACAGGTGACCTCTTGGAGAGGGGACTTGCCTGTAGAGCATGCAGAGCGCTTGCTGTGACAGTGAGGCCCCAGGCTGGCTACTTAAGCTCTCCTGTGGCCAGAAGGTCTACATGTTTGCAAAAGCTGTTTTGGACAGACCAACACCTTCCCCAGATCGGCCAGAACCTCCACAAGTTGAGAGCTGTGATATAGTGTTAGGGGAAGCCTGCCTGGGCATGTGTGTGCACATGCTTGGGCATGTGTGTATGTGGGCCTGTATGTGTGTGTGTGTATGTGGGTTTGTAGGCACACATGTGTGCACACCTATAAGCATGTTGGTGTGCCTCAGTGTATTTGTATGTGACCAGGTGCTTGCCTGAGATCTCTCCACTGGCACATGCCCTACTGTGACCTCAGACACAAAATGGCTCCAGCCCCAACACAAGGGTCATTTCATTTCTGATTCTTCTCACAGCTTATTCCAATTCTCTGTCTAGGCTGAGTTTTGTCTTCTCTATTTGAACAAGCTGCCTGGGAGGAGAGTTGAAGGTGCAATGGCCTGTGTACCTGCGTGTGGCCATGACTAAGTGTGAATAGGCCTGTACAAGGGGAACATAGGAGTGTGCTTGTGTATACTTGTGAATGGTGTCTATGGGCACTCTGTGAGTGTGTATGTGAAGGCCTGTGTGTGCAATTAGGAGCAGTGGGAGCAATGGAGCAGTGGGAGCAGTAGGAGCATGGGGGCCTTTTATTGTGTACTTCTGCATGTGTGTCATGTGGAACTAACGTGTGTACACAGTGTGTGACAGCTGTGAGTGGGTGCAGAGGTTTGTGAGGACTCTGTGTATGTGTGTGTGTATGTGTATGTATGTATACACATGTAAGTTGGATATTCTCCATCTACAGACCAAGTCCTGGCTGGAGTCTGCAGCCAATGAGAGGACACGGTGGACATACACATGTCCTGGGCTTCTCTAGCTTTCTGTTCTGAGCAGTAATTGTAAAAGAACAGGCAATAGGAGAGGAGGACATCTTGTCACTATGCCTTTCAGAACTGGGCGAGGGGGAAAAGTGCTACACCTCATCCCAGGGGAGCCCCATCCTCTTGGCCTAGGGGACTGTCCAGAGGCCACAGCCCCCCCCCCCCCCCACTAAGAGCTTCATGTCCCCTGCAGTACGAGGCTGTCATGGACCGTGTTCAGAAGAGCAAGCTGTCACTCTATAAGAAGGTCATGGAGGTGGGTGCAAGGCTCTTGGGCCGTGAAGTATGCAGAGCCCAAAGTGTGGATACCAGGAGACCTGGGATGGGCACCTGGGAGAAGGCTTGCCTCAGATCTTTATCCAGGAACATCCATGTGTTTGGGGTTGCACTGGGTATCAAAGCCCCACATGGATCAGCCCTGGCACTGTTCATGGGAGACTCTTGACTGATAGGAAGGTGGTCAGTCTCAGACAGTGGCCCACAGTGTGATCCATGCTGTCAGCTGTAGACTCCAAGGGTGGAGGGAGAAGGGACCCCTGAGCTGTGTCTCTTAGGATACTGGGTGAGGAGAAAAAGGTTCCATGAAAGGGGATAGCATGTGCAGAGGCTATTAGTATCATGAGGATGCATGGTATTTTCAGGGACTTTCTGGTGGTTTAATGTGATCTCCCCTCTGAAAAGGCTGGGGCCTTGGGCAGGGCTACAATGTCCCCAGTGGGTAGGGAACAAGACTCCCTCTCCCTCTTGTTCTGGACCTTCAGATCCCTGTCCTTGGGGAGGAGGCCCCCACTCCATTCATAGCCCCTAACAGGAAGAAGGGAGATTGGGCTCAGGGAGCCTCACTCTGGGCCCCCGCAAGTCACACCCTTACACATGTCCAGTCCAAGAAGACATATGAGCAGAAGTGCCGGGACGCAGATGACGCCGAGCAGGCCTTCGAGCGTATTAGCATCAGCGGCCAACAGAAACAGGTGGAAAAGGTTTGTGGGGCCACTGAGGCCATATGTTGTCTCCCAGAGCTGGGGCAGGGGAAGTAACACAGGGAAGGGGTACAGTAGGACCCCACCCCAACCAGGCAAGGTCTGCATATGGAACATACTAGCTTCCCACCCCTCTCTGAACTTCACATTCTCATCTGTAAAATGGGTTTCCTAGAATCTTGGGGCATGAATTTACAGGGTCAGCTTGATCCCCTTTTGCCATCTCCTGGCTACACCCAAGGACCAATTCCTCAAAGCAAGCCCTCTGCAGCCCAGGCCCAGAGATCACAGGGCAATGAGAGCAGATGCTAACTCTCACATAACCCTTGGAGAGGGGCACAGTGGGCCCATGTCACAGAAAGAAAACTAAGGCCCAGTGATGGTGAGTGGCTTGTCCAAGGTCTCAGGGCCAGGAAGCAACAGAGAAAGGATCCGAACCTAAGTCATCCAGAGCCCAAGCTCATGACTACTCTGGTCTCTGGGCCAGAGTGGGGGTAGCAGAGCTACCAGAGCCCAAGAACACCTTTTGCCCATTGCATATACAGGAAAACTGAGGCCCAGAGAGGGCAGGGGGTTGGGGGTGAATTTGGGGGCAGCAAGTTGGGAACCAGAGCCTAAGTCCCAACCAGTAGATTCAGCACTGGCCACATGGAGCCTCAGGTCCTGGCTCCTGATCTATATTTTTCTTTCTAGGTCCTGATATCTAGTTTTCATGGGCTGCAAGTTTCTGTTTTTACTTCTTTTTTATTAAAACCTTTTTTTATTGTAGTCCTTTGTGGGGTGAAGCTGGAGTAAATGATGGAACTTGTTCACAAGTTGACTCCTGAGTGTCCCCTGGGTGGTCAGGGAGGGTTGTGACAGAGGCACTTCACTCACCCAGGAGGCTGGGAGTCCTAAGCTGGGTTTGGGTAGTCTCCAGGACAGAGGCTCAGCACTGTTTTTCCTTTGCCTCCTCAGAGCCAGAACAAAGCCAAGCAGTGCAAGGACTCAGCCATGGAGGCAGGTATGTGGCCCACCTGCCTCCTTAGACCTAGGCGGTGGATAGGACAGACCTTCCCAACACTGCACACTTTCCTACCCTGGGGATATACAAACTCACAGGTGACTACAGTGTCATAAGTCATCACTCTCACTTCCATACTTAGGCAAGTAAAATAAAAATACTCATGTTCTCTCATTTGCCAAGACTATTCTTGGTGCTTTGCATGTTTTAACTAATTTGCACAACAATCCTATGAGGTGACTGATATTATTATTATTATCCCCTTTTTTAACAGATGAGGCACAGAGAGGTTAAGTAACTTGCCCAAGGTCATGGAGTCAATAGTGGTGTTGACTACATTCCAACCAAAGTCATCGGGCTCTAGAGCACAGGACTTTCACAGTCACCATCATGACAGACAGACCCACTCAAATCTCTCT
>NW_006284014.1:72659-76597 GCF_000327345.1 Myotis davidii
CTGGGTCTGTCTCCTCTGTCTTTCACCTGATGCCAAAAACCCAACACCACTTGTCTCTACCAGCATACCTCTTAGGTCAGAAATTTCACCCCGCTCCCTTCTCCTGAAAAGGGTCTCCCTTCTGCTCTGCCTCTCCCAGGACCCAGCTGCTCCCATGGCTAGTGGATGTGTGAACCCCAGAGTTCTGGGGACAGGTCATGGCCAAGCCTGCTGAGTCCCCAGCCCAACAGCTACCATACTCCTCTCTACTCTCATTCAGTACTGCCCTCAGTTTCTCATCTGGAAAGTGAGAGGGTGGGACCCAGGAATGGCAAAACATCTGGACTCTGGCTTTGGATATATGGGCTCCACTCCAGACTTGGGCAATTCAGAGCACAACGGAGAGCTAGGAGTCACCCCAAAAGGAGCAGTACCATAGTGGGTGGCCCTGACAAGTGCCCAAATGAGGTACCAGCAGCCAAGGAAGGTTTGTCTGGGGAAGAGGTCACTCTGAGCAGGAGCATTGCAGGAACCAAGGGGTGAGCAGTGGAAGCAGGTGTCTAGGCTGTTGGCCTCCCTGAGGGCTACTTGTGTTTCTAGAGCGGGTATACAGACAAAACATTGAGCATCTGGAGAAGGTACGGGGCGAGTGGGAGCAGGAGCATCAAACCACCTGTGAGGTGAGTTACCCTGGGCCTCAGTTTCCCCAGCTACAAAATAGGAAAGACATTCATCCCTGCTCCACCCACTTCATGGGGGAAATAAGGCAGTGGGGTGGGGGGAAAGCCTTATTCCTTCATTCATTCACTCATGCATTCACTCTCCAGTCCCCTCCTGGGTCCCTAACCCAGGGAGCTCACTGCCTAGCTTTATGTACTGGCTCCCTTTGTTTCAGGCAGGCATCCTTCATCCCTTTTTGTTGAAGCCAAAACTGAGACTCAGACCCATAGCTTCCTTAGGCCCCTCAGGACTGCTCCTCGCATGACACCTTCCTGGGGCCTTTCCAGTGTGCAGTAGGGCTTGGAAAGAGGGTGGAGGCAGGAACTCCACAAGGAACACAACCTCCCTATCAAAAGCCTGAGGTGCGGGCACAGATGTGGGGGTGGAGACCCCCAGCAAGGGATTTTTGGTTAAACTTGGCTTTCAGCAGAGGGAGTCTGGCTTGTCATCCCCAGCTGAGCTGTTGAGTGGGGTGCAGCCTGGCCTGGCTCTGCAGCTCCCTTCTCACTTTTCATCTCCCTTCCTCCAGGCCTTCCAGCTTCAAGAGTTTGACAGGCTGACCATCCTCCGAAATGCCCTATGGGTGCACTGCAACCAGCTCTCCATGCAGTGCGTCAAGGATGATGAGGTCAGGGGGCCAAGGATGGGGAGGGAACAGAGTGATTTGATAGGGGAGGGGCATAAAGAAAGGGCAACTTCTGGGCAACAGTATGCCCAGGTCCCTCCGGGTCTGTCAGCAAACACCTTAGGTTTCAATCTGTGCCCCTAGGACCCCAAGGACAGGGAAGTCAGTATTGTCCAGGGTTATGGCCTCACTGCCTGGAAGACTGTGCTTCTGTGGTTACCCTGGCATCTGCCTTCTTTCCTCACCCCTAGTCCAAGGTCTTGACTCTACTCTGAGTATGTGCTCTTTCTGCCCTTGTTAAGAAGAGAGGTGAAAAGAGGTCTGCAGAAAGGCTGGAGGATGCTGGGCTGCTCTGCTCTAGGTTTCCCCTTTGTAGGAACTGAGGTCCAGTCCCTTTTCTGTCCCCCAGGCATCTCTTGGGTATTCTGGTTCCCTTATTAGCTAGATGAAGATGCTGGGTGATTGGGGTGGATCCTACCCAGCAGAAAGGGGCCAATACCTCTCTACCAGGGTCTCTGACCACTGTTAATATAGCTCCAGAGCCATGAGCTCTCTTGAGGCAGCTCTGACTCCCTGATGCTCACTGCTGCTCTTTACCTGATCTCTCCTCCATAAGCTGTAGGGTTTTGGGTCCCTCCCTCCAACCAAATGACTTGAACCCACCTGAGTGGCCTCCTGTGGCAGAGGAAGAAAGGTGGGCTTTTATCCTGCCATACTGGAATAAAGCTCGGCTGCACTGAATTCTTGCTCTGTGATATTGGGCAAGTCATTTTCCTTCTCTGAGTTTCCTCATCTCTAAAATGGAGGAAATAATATCTACCATAGAGGACAGAAGTGAGTTAAGTCCCTTGCATAGGGTCTTGTGCCTAGGAGGTGCTCAGGAACCAGGAGATGCTATCAGCCAGGGCTCTGACCCCTTAGGAAGGCCTGGGACAGATACACCCCAAGACCCCTCTGAATACAGGCACTGAGCTGTGCCTGTGAGGTGGTGGAAGCCCCTGGCCAGAGTTCAGAGTCATAGAAAAAGAGGGCTGTGATGAGGATGAACATTGAGGTGAAGCCTGGCCCCTCAGCCTCTGTTCTTTCCCACCTCCAGCTCTACGAGGAGGTTCGGGTGACGCTGGAAGGCTGCAGTGTGGAAGCCGACATCAACAGCTTCATCCAGGCTAAGAGTACAGGCACTGAGCCCCCAGGTAAAGCCCAGACCCATAGGCAGTATGGCCTCTGGGTCCCGGCCTGCCTGTCCCTAGGAAGCCTTGCCCAAATTCTCTGAGCCTCAACTGCCAAGACAGGACTTGGGTGGTTCATAGATCCCTTCTGGGTGGAGATGTGGCCAGATCTCAGGGAGGGGTCAAGGATAGTACGGTCCCCTAAGGCAGAGGATGAGCAGAGCTTAATAACACTATAATATTCAGAAAGGGAGTGAATGTGGAGAGCCTCTTCAGAGCCCCTACCCCAGCCAGTTTGGTTCCACTAAATTATGAGTCCAGAATACTCATTCTTGGTCGTGCCCACAGTGGGGTCTCTCATGGAAGTGAGAGAGGCCTGTTCCTCAAATATAAGGGCAGGCCAGGGCCAAGGATGGGAAAGTGGGGCCCCAGTCTGGTTTTCTAGATGGGGACAGGTTGGTGTATCAGGTGGCAGAGGTTTTTTCTGCCCTGCCCTCGGCCACCCTGGACCTCACAGCTTACTACCTATAGCTCCAGTACCCTACCAGAACTACTATGATCGGGAAGTCACCATATCATCTGGCAGCCCTGGCATACAACCTTCCTGTGGCATGATAAAAAGGTGAGACACCTACTTTGATGCTAAGGTGGGGGATATAAAGGGGAAGGGGGGAGAAGCAGGTCCAGACTCTTCTCCTGCACCTGGCTGTTTCACGTGTATTTATTAACCATCTACTATGTGCCTGATGCAGTGTACAAGTGCTGAGTACTCTCTGGGAACAAGACAGCTTCAACCTGACTTCATGACACCCTCACCCCAAGGGGGCTCAGGCATTAAACAAATAATCACATCCAACTTATTCATTAGTGAATGCTGAGAGTTCCAGAGAGTCCCAGCATACACCTTAGGCTTCAACCTCTGGGCTGACTTCCTTTTCTCTGGTGGGGGACCCTGCTGCTAGTTTGGGTTGGTGTCTTGGACTGTCAGGCTGCAGTGAAGACACTCTCCCACTGGTACAGGATCAGGGCATAGGAGCAGGCCTCATAGCCAGTACTTTTGGAAAATTCTCCAGGCTCTTCAGGAGCCCTTCCCTGGCCTAGCTGTGATAAGATCCTAGTGCCATGTCTCAGTGTATCACTTGCACAAGTCACTCTCCTTCTTTAGGTCTAGGGCCCATGAGTGTTGGGATCAGACTCAGAACCAAAGGATCCTGTTGCTTTAGGCCTTGGATGACAGGCAACTGTAGCACCTTAGCCTGCTCAGAGAGCACCCCCAGCAGCCAGATTCTGGAGGGGCCCATATACCCTGTCTATGGGCATCTAGGAGCATCTGTGGGTTTTACATGGTACCTGTACCCAACCCTCAGCCTGAGGCTGTCATGACCTCCTCTCTCCAGCCAACCTTGTGCAGAGACGGCCCTGCCTTTGGGAAGTAGACAAGGGAA
>NW_006284014.1:76630-87870 GCF_000327345.1 Myotis davidii
GGGGGGGGGGGGGGGGTGGGGGGGGGGGGGTTGTTGATGGAACTCCCAGCCCTCTGAGGGCTGCTCATTTCCAAGACCTCAGGAGCCCCATGCAGGAAGCCTCCAGGAAGCAGAGGCTCATGAGAACCACCTCAGCTCAGAGCAGGGAGCACAGCACACTCCTCTGAGAACTTCGAAAAGGCAGTGGCCCCAGAAAAAGGACATTCACAACCTCACAATGTTATCCAAAATCTTGGGGTATTTAGGTCTCCTTGCATCCCCAATGAGGACCTGTATCCCATCATAGGTGGTCATTTAAAAAAAAATGGATGAAAAAGCTTACCTGGGACAGTGTCAACAAAGGACAGAAATGAAACATGACAAAGATACCCACTCAGACTATTACTGAATATAGTGTTGGAAGTCTTAGCCACAGCAATCAGACAAGAAATATCAATAACAGACATTCCAAATTGGAAATTAAGAAGTAAAACTATCATTATTTGCAGATGACATGATACTATATAGAGAGAAACCCAAAGATTCCACTCAAAAATCTATTAGATCTAATAAATGAATTCAGTTAAATAGCAGGATACAAAATTAATATTCAGAAGTTGGTTGCCTTTGTGTATACCAATAATAAAAGAGAAATTAAGAAAACAAATCCATACATAATTGCATAAAAAAGAATAAAATACCTAGGAATAAATTTAAGCAAGAAGGTAAAAAATCTATATTAAGAAAACTATAAGACATTGAAGAAGACACAAATAAATGGAAGCATATACCATGCTCATGAAGAATTAATATCATTAAAATGCCAATACTACTCAAAACAATCTATAGATTCAATGCAATCCCTATCAAAAGACCAAGGGCATATTTTTTACAGAACTAGAACAAATAATCCAGAAACTTATATGGAACCATATAGAGCCCAAATAGCCACAGCAATCTTAAGAAAGAAAAGCAAAGTTGGAGGTATCATATTACCTGATAGCACTCTATACTGTAAGGCTATAGTAAACAAAACAGCAAGGTAGTGGCATAAAAACAGACACATAAGTCAATGAAACAGAATAGAGAGCCTAGAAATAAACTCATGCCTGTATGGTTAATTAATCTATGACAAAGGAGGCAAGATTAAAGATAAAGGGTTAAAGACAGTTTATTCAATAAATGGTGTTGGGAAAAATTGGACAGATACATGCAAAAAATGAAATTAAATCACTTTCTTATACCATATACAAGAATAAATTCAAAATAGATTAAAGACTTAAATGTAAGATCTGGAACCATAAAACTCCCAAAAGAAAACTTAAGCAATAAACTCTTTGACATTGGTCTTAGCAATATTTTTTTAAATATGTTTCTTCGAGCAAGGGAAACAAAAGCAAAAATAGACAAATGTAACTATGTCAAACTTAAAAGGTTTTGTACTATGAAGGACACCATCAACAAAAGGGAAACACAACCTATTGACAAGGGGTTAATATCTAAAGTATATAAAAAACTCAGAGTTCAACAACAAAAACACAAACAATCTGATTTAAAAATGGGCAGTGGACATTTCTCCAAAGAGGACCTACAGATGGCCAATATTCATATGAAAAGATGCTCAATGTCACTAATCATCAGGGAAATGCACATTGAAACCACATGAAATACCACCTCACACGTGTCAGAATGGTTATCATTAATAATCAACAAGTTTTGGTAAGGATGTGAAGAAAAGGGAACCCTCATGCACTGTTGGTGGGAATGCAGGTCAGTGCAGCCACTGTAGAAAATAGTATGGAGTGTCCTCAAAAAACTAAAAATAGAACCCATATGGGCCAGGAATTCCACTTCTGGGTTATTTATCTGAAGAAATCCAAAACACTAATTCAAAAGTTATCTGCACCCTTATGTTCATTGAAGCATTATTTACAACAGCCAAGATATGGAAGCAACCTAGGCGCCCACCAATAGATGACTGGCTAAAGAAGATGCATTATATAGATACAATGGAATATTACTTGGCCATAAAAAATAATGAAATCTTGCTATGTGCCTGGGGTCTTGTCCAGCATCTAGAAGGGTTCAGGAAGGGTTCATGGAGAAGGGGCTTCAGTAAATTATTATGAGTCTAGAGCAGTGATGGCAAACCTTTTGAGCTCCGCGTGTCAGCATTTTGAAAAACGCCTAACTTAACTCTGGTGCCGTGTCACGTATAGAAAATTTTTGATATTTGCAACCATAGTAAAACAAAGACTTATATTTTTGATATTTATTTTATATATTTAAATTTAAAGAGTCTAGAGGCGAAACATAATTTTGGAAGGCATTTTGGGGAGCCAGAGGAGACTTAGCTAGAGAAACCAAGTCCTCCTTGTCTCAGGACCCCTTGCTTTTTATTAACACAAATTGTCCTAAAGCAAGGTAGATATACATATCAAAGGCAAGGTTTAGTATACAGAATACATTGTCAGATTGGGGCAACTGCCTATGGCTGTTCATGTGTTTGGCCAGTATGAGGCAATAACACGTAAATTAAAATACTCTCAGCTGTCTGGCAGCAAGCAACCATCTATGCAAATCTTTAGGTGTGGGGAAATGCTCTTAGCTATTTCCAGCAGGCAATTCTCAAGGTTCCATCAACCTTTTGATGAAACTTCTTGCATTTATGACATGCTGGAATTAGCTTCCAGCAGCTATGTGCGACAACATGGATGGACTTAGAGGGCATATGTTAAATGAAATAAGTCAGTCAGAGAAAGACAAATACCATACAGTTTCACTTATATGTGGACTCTAAAGAACAAAATAAAGGAACAAACAAAGCAGAAACAAACTCATACATACAGAGAACAAATTGATGATTGTCTGATGGGAGGAGAGTTGGGAGAGTGAGTGAAAAAGGTGAAGGGAATAAGCACACATTGTCAGTTATAAAAATATTCATCAGAGATGTAAAGTATAGCATAGGGACTACAGGCAATAGTATTGTAATATGTATGTATGGTGCCAGATTGGTATTAGGCTTATCAGGGTGATCACTTCATAAGGTATATAAATGTCTAATCACTATTTGTACACCTGTATGTCAACTGTAATTGAAAAATTGAAAAAGAAAGGACAAAAAGAAGTGCTCCGTTAAGATAAAAGAGAGAAAGGGGGGTCCCACTGGGTGGAGGAGAGGTAGGAGGTGGGAGGGGCTGCTGTCTGGAGAGTCAAAAATAAGGCAGGGTGGGGAGGAGCAGGGAACAGTGGCTGGGAAGTGAGTGAAAGGAGGAATTGGAGTTGCAAGTGTAGACAACTCTGGGAAAGCAGGGCAGTGAGGCAGGGCACACACCAGCCTCAATGAGCTCTGCTCCTTCCAGCCACTACCTTGCTGGATTTAACCTCTCTCCCCTCCCTCAGTGTCCTCACTCCCACCAGTAGTGTGCCATAGTTGCTATGCCTGCACAGCCTGTGTTAGCAAAAGGCCTTATAATGTGTGCCAGGTAGGCCTGCCTGTCTACTCACAAGCCATTACTCCACAAATCCTGTGTGTTTGTGTGTGGGGCCAGGGGGTAGGGGTGGGAGGGGAGGAATTTGGGGGCAGGAGGGGGGGAACAGCACTGCACTGGATTCTCCAGCCTCCACTCCCCAAACTCCTCCCTGTCAAGTCCCTGCTCTGCACTTTTGCATCCCCTCTCCTGTTCACTGGCAATGCCTTGCACCCCAGTCTCTGCCTGTTAAAGCTAAGTCTTTCAGAATTTGACTCCACCAGGCAGCCTTTCCTGAGGCAGGTACACAGCATCAGCCTCCTTTAGTGCTGTTAGCTTCATGGGGTAACCCCAGTATCTGCCTCTTGCTTGTTCCATTTCTTTTTTGAACCTTCATAACTCCAGCTCAGTCCAGGGCTGAGCCAGGCACAGGAGAGGGGTGAATTAGCCCAACACTGTCTACTGCAGATGGAGAATGTCTGGCCTGTGGGTCATATAAGGCCCTCCAAATCATTTGGTGTGGCCCTGTCAAGGCATTAGGGGTGAGTTAATTAAATGTTTGACCAAATATAGAAGGCTAGTTTTTATGTTGACAATTTTGTATGGCCCTTGAGTGATACTATAAATATCCAAATGGTCCTTGGCAGAAAAAAGGCCCAACCAGCGTAGCTCAGTGGTTGCGCGTAATCTATGAACCAGGAGGTCACAGCTCCATTCCCGGTCAGGGCACATGCCCAGGTTGCGGGCTTGCTCCCCAAGTGGGGCGTTCAGGAGGCAGCAAATCAATTAATCTCTCTCTTCATTGATGTTTCTATCTCTCTCTGATGTTTCAGTCCTGGAAGCCCAGAGGCCACTTCCTTCCTCTCTGAAATCAATTAAAAAAAGAAAAGGTTCCTCCCTCCCCCTTGTACTAGAACTCACATATATAGTGAGTACGACTTTGCTTGGCGAGTAGC
This sequence comes from Myotis davidii, assembly GCF_000327345.1. NCBI lineage: Eukaryota > Metazoa > Chordata > Mammalia > Chiroptera > Vespertilionidae > Myotis > Myotis davidii. Next base: position 81,039 of record NW_006284014.1, read on the forward strand.
TGGGTGGGCTGGATCAGGATGCGGACTCAGGGGGGCAGGCTGTAGACCCAAGCAGATGATAATCATAGTGGGTGTGAGTGTGCCAGCCTCTGAGGGATGGCTTATTGCCCATCAGAGGAGGCTGGAGCAAGGACCTGCTTGGGCTAGGTGCTGAGAGGAGGTTACAGTGTGAGGTTCTGAGAGGGTGCTGCTGGGAAAAGGCCACTGGAACCACCCTTTGGGGAACCCTCATGCCTGAGGAGCACCCCATATATCACATCAGAATCTTGAGGCTGGAAGTAGCCCCACCACTAGAGCTCTGAGGGCTCCCTGCCTTATTCCCTCCCTGAAGGACCTACCTGCTTTCTTCCCTGTCCTTAGATTCTCTGGGCTGCTGCATGGAAGTCCCAAGACTGCACAGTCGGCAGCCTCTGCAGGTAACTGGCTGGGTGTGATGTGGGGACCTCCAAACAACTGTGATCCGGGGGTGAAAGAGAGGACTTTTACATGCCCAGACAGGCCCTCCAACTACTATGGGGAGAAAAAGGCTAAGACACTCTGGGGATGCTCCATGCAGGGGGGCCTCCAGGGACCAATGTCCTATGAAAGGGGTGGGCTCCAGGCCTCACTCTGCTCTCAGCCTCCACAGACACCCTGACTCCCACCCCCAATCAGAATGAGGGTGTCTACGCTGCTGTCGCAGTGCAGGAGGCACCAGGACCCCCGACCCTGCCAGCCCGGGACTACAGGGTGGTCTATGACTACAAAGCCCAGGTGAGGCCCTTGCCCTCCTCTCCTTCTCAGCAGGGCACAGGGATGCCCAAGGGTGAGTTCATACGTAGGTACATGAACTGTAAGTATGCTCTGTGTGTTTGTCCTTAAAGTAGCACCCAGCACTTAGGAGGGGCTCTGTAAGTATCTGTTGAGTGAATGTTGATGAATAGGGTACCAGGGCCCGTGTCTCCCTGAATCTGTTCACACACATACATGTGGTGCCCAGATACTGACATTGTATGTGCCCTTGTGTGCATCCATGTACACATGTACAGTCAGATTGACAGAACTTGAGCTACCTGCAGAAAATGGTCCAAGATTTAAGCTCTGCACCCTCAGGTTAGGGCTCTGTTCTCCATGGCATTGGGTGCCAAAAACTTGGCCAGAATAAGTCCCACAACTGTGCTGGGTTTGGTTTTGTGTGGTCCATGTGGAGATGATGAGTCAAGGAGTCACAGGGCAGCTGTGCCGAGTTCCCCATAGAGTCTGAACTGTTCCCTGCTTTGGGATGAAGGATATAGAGACAGACCCCCTATCAGTCTGGAGTGAGGCCAAGCACCCACTCAGGCTGCGTGGGATGCATAGTAGATTGCCAAATCAGTCTGGACTGATTCCCAAAACCCTGTCCCTGGCAGGGGAGACAGGCCAGAAGAAGGATTGTGTGTTTGTGATAGGGGCAAGCAGAACTGAGGAAACTCAAGGGAGCTCACCAGCAGAGGGGAGGCTGTGTAAGGTACCACTTGGGCATGGTCATGACCAGTACACCTGGCCCCTGACTTACTAAGGTCACTGTGTGCCTAAAGCAGAGTGAGAGAAGGGACAACAGGGAAGAAGCTGGGTTTGTGGGAGGCCTGCAATGACAAACCAGGAGGCTGGGGCGTACAGGCGGCTGAGTCCCATGTCCCACACCCCATGTCTCCGAGGGCTGCTCCAGCCAAGAGAGAGGTCTTATTCTGTAGCCCCAGGAGGATGGGCATGTCTCAACTAACTCAGCCCACATAGGAACAAGCTCAAATTTATGGCTTGGGGAGGGGGTTTGCCAGACCAGACCCTCAAAAACAGGCCCCTCCAGCTTGATGTATTTTCATTCTGTTGCCAAGAATTCTGATGAGCTGGACATCTCTGCTGGGGACATCCTGGAGGTCATCCTAGAAGGGGAGGATGGCTGGTGGACAGTGGAACAGAATGGGCAGCGTGGCTTTGTACCTGGTTCCTATCTGGAGAAGCTCTGAAGAAGGGGCAACAGCCCCCACCTGGACCTGCCCTATCTGTGGGGCCAGCAGTGTCTTTGTCACTGCAAGGCTGAGTCTCCAAGACCAAGCCAGCCCCACAACCCCATTAGTGCTGGCTGCTCCCATTGCAGTCTCTCAAACAGGGAATAAAGGAGTACATTCTTCCTCCTTGGTCTGTGGAGGTCCATGTCTCTCTTAACCCTGCCCCGTATCCAAGTGCTCAATTCAGAGGAGACAAAGGAGCGAAGGGAGAAGTTTGGGAGAGCAGAATTGCCCACTTCTAATGAGACTCTGCCAGGATTGGCTAGGGATGAAAAGGAGCCCTGATCACAGTCCCTGGAAAATCCCAGACTGCCAGAAAGATACTTTCACACTCAGTGAAATGGGAGAAGACCTTGGGGATCAGGAAGGAGGGAGGAGGAGCAAAAAGGGGCTCAGGAGAGCTGGGATGGGGGAACCAGGCTTCCTAGAAGCAGAGGGTCTGGAGCAGGGCCTCTGGTGGGCAGTAGCACATAGGACACAAAGAAGAGAAAATCATCAGGGCCAGACAGATATGTGAGCACAAGGAGGAGTCAAGGAAACAGTAGATGGGACCACTGGAGGTGGAAGAGCCTTGGTGGGAAATTGGAAAGGCAGGCTTAGAGGCTTAAAGTTCAAGGGATCCTCATTGTCTCCCTGACCCAGCTGGGGCCCAGGGAAGCCAGTGCTGCCTGTGTTGCTCCCTCTCAAACATGGCAATCCTGCCCAGACAGGGGCTCACAGCCTGTGCAGGCTGACCCAGGGCAGAGGTGGGCATGCTCCTCTCTGGTTCTTGATGCTCTCAGGCCTCTCTTTCTTTGGGCCCAGGCCCCCAAATCATAACTTCTACTGTTGGCCAAGACCTGGCAAAGTCATGCTCCAGTCATGGTGAGCTCCATCCATGCCAAAGGCTTCAGGAATGGGTGTGCAGATAGAGCCTGTGGGATTTGGTAGCTCTGCAGTCCTGGGCCTCCCCTGCACTAACCTGTGGGAGCCCCAACACTCTACCAGCACAACAGTCCAGCAGCCCACCCCAACTCAGAGCCAGAGAGACTTTAGGGAATGGGGTGGGACACATGTGGTTCTCTCCACTGGACATACCTTGAAAGACACTGTTGAGGGTGTTATTGTCCCCTATAGACCATCTTTCTCTGGAACTGTAAGTTACTTTGCTTGCTTATTCATAAACCTTTGTGGCCTTCCCCCTGCAAAAGCAAGATGAATAAAGCCTCAGTCTCTTGCTTTACTCAAAGAGTTCTTGACTCAGTGAAGGGGACAAAACAGCCCAGAAAGTTAGTGATGATACAGGATGTGTAGAGTAGTCATGAGGCTTTTGAAACAGGTGACCTGAGGTAAACCAAGGAAACAGGGAAGCTGTTCCCAAAGAGGAAAGGAGGGTTCCTTTCCATTCCTGCCTGCTTCTGGTAACCCCACAAAGGGCAGGGAGAAGGTTCATGTATGCAACAGAGAAGGGAGTGAGTGTCATCAATGGAACTCCTCAGGATTTAGAATTAGAAGAGACTCTGAAAGGATTAATCTAACCTACTTCATGATGCCCTCCCTGTCACTCCTGAAGACTGGGCACTGGGCACCCCAGTTGTCTTCAACATCTCTGACGACAGGGTGATCAAGATAACCATGGAAGTCTGCAGTGGACCGGTGGCTTCCTACTGGTCCTGGCTTTGCCTGGATGGCCATCTACCTGGCAACCTTATGAAGGATCATCCCACATGACCAGGCAAGTTCCAGATGCCACAGGGGCAAGCTCTGCCCTAGGAAGAAGGCAAGGAGGGAGCTGGTAAAGGAGGCTGCTCTTATGTTTACAGCAGATGTCTATCTTTGTGCCCTCATCTTCATGAGTTGAGCAAAAAAATGGGTGTGATTAAGCAAATATGATACCTGGTACAGGAGAGGGTGGGCTTTCTTCTTTCAGGAGGAAATGTGCCTTTGGATTATATCCTCTCCCCCCAGTCTCAAGTGTGTGGGCACCTCAGAAGTCTACAAAGCATTCAAGCTGGGGACAGGTAGAGATGAAAAGGCAGAGGCTGCCCCATGGTAGGTCCTAGAAGCAGAACCAGGCTAGTCTCCTCTGCTAGTGTCACTTACCACTGCTTTCACTAGAGGGTGTGTGGCAGACAGGGTGGGAAAAGGCTTTGGGTCTCTGAAACAAAAATCATAGTGAGGTATAATTCCTTCCTGAAATGTCATTTCTTTCATAAAGCACATCCTGAAATAATTGACCAAATGTCCACACCTGTCGCTGACCCATCTGAGGTTTATACAAAGGGATATTTGGAGAGCTAAAAATGTAATCTAATGCTTGGTCTTATACCTCCCTGGAGAGAGAGAGAAAGAAGTCAGTGAATAAAGGCCTGGCTATGAAAATGCTTGCTCTGAGCACAAATGTTACCCAGGTACAAGACTTTGGCCTAGATATTTATCGTATCTGGCAGACGCCAGCAGTGTTTATGAGTGTCCATAGGTGATGGACAATGAGTGTTTCATAACACCGTCTGCAATTCATTCAGGTAATCAGAGAATTTATACCAGAGAACACACACACACACACACACACACACACACGAATCTAAGTCAGATTCACTGTTTCTACAGCTTTCTCCATTCTCTCTGTGCACCAGGTCACAACCTCAGCTTCTGGGAACCAATCACATGGACATTGTTCCCAAAAGAGGAGATAGTTGCCAGATAAAGGGGGAGATGGCCTCTGTAACTGGGTGCATAAATAATCACAGCCCTCTTCCTGATAAAGGGCTGCTCAAAGGCAGAATGGAGCAGGGGAAAGCATGGCCTCTGAAGTCAGAACGTCAGGATCTGAATCCATGCTCATACTTTTTTGTGTATCCTCAGGAAAGTCACAATTTCTCTGGACCTAAGTTTCATCATCAGTAAAATGAGGGCAATAAGCCCCTGTGCAAATTGAAACTAGATAGGAGAGGTAGTTGCGCAACACTGTGAATGTACTAAATGACACTGAATTGTTCACTTTAACATGGTTAATTTATGCTATGTGAATGCACCTCAATAAAAAAGTTATTAAAATTTTAAATGCCTAACAGTATGTGTATGAAGGTGTACACTGCAGCAAAGTTGAAATCAACCTGAATGATTATCTATTGTACATTCAGGTTATCTGAAATCAACCTGAATGATTATTGATTATCTATTGTACATTAATATACCCATCCAGTAAACAAAAAGGAATGATAAATCCTACAGACTTACAGAAATAGTAGCAAAATATGTTGTGAAGAGAAAAAGTGAACCTGTAAAAGAGGATTCAGGTAATAGTGAAGCAATACCACAACCAAAAGTCTGTATATAGAGAAAGTACAGTTCACCCTCCAACAACAGGGGTGTTAAAAGAAATAGACCCTAGCCACCCACAGTAGAAAATCCACATATAATTTTTGACTATCCCAAAACTTAACTATAGTCCCTTGGTATCTATGGGAGACTGGTTCCAGGAACTCCTGCAACACCAAAATCCATGGCTTAAGTCCCTTATATAAAACTAGAGGCCCGGTGCACAAAAATTTGTGCACTGGCGAGGGAGGGGGGTGTTCCTCAGCCCCACTTGTGCCCTCTCACAGTCTGGGACCCCTTGGGAGATAACCACTTGCTTGCTTAGGCCCAATCCCTCAGTGCCTGCCCCGCCTCCCTGGGTTGTGCACACAGCAGGGCCGATCCGAGGGTTGGGGTGCCACCTCAGGTCGTGCACACGGCAGGGCCGATCCGGGGGTTGGGGTGCTGCCCCGGTTTGGGTTGCACATGGGATGCCTGGGCAGGCCGGCCGATTGCTGCTGCCCTGCCTGGAGGCCCCAGGTCAGGTCGCACACGGACGCCTGTAGCCCCAGGTCGCAGATAGCAGGCCCAGATGGCGGCAGGGCAGGTGGGATGGCGCTATCCTGCCCCACTGCCCTGGGTTGCAAATAGCAGGCCCAAATGGCAGCGGGGCAGGAGGGATGGCACTGTCCCACCATGCCTGCAGTACGCAAATTAGCCGCCATCTTTGTTGGTGGTTAATTTGCATACCATGCTGATTAGCCGATGGGAGGCGTAGCGAAGGTGTGGTCAATTACCATGTTTGTCTATTATTAGATAGGACTAGTGGCTCAGTGTGCAAAATTGCATGCAGTAGTCCACCCACTGTCCATCACAGGAGCTGGTGGGAGCTGTGCTGCTTCCACTGAAGCTGGCAGGAGCTGCAGCACACCCATGGGAGCCAGTGGGAGCTGTACTGCTTCCATGGGAGGGAGGCAGGAGATGGGAGGGAGCCAAGCTGCTTCTGCGGGAGGTGGGAGGGAGCTGTGCCACTTCTGTGGGAGGTGGAAGAGAGCCACTGCCACCCATGGGAGCTGGGCAGGCAATCAGGGGATGGTGCTGGCCCCCATTGCCCAACCCTTGGGGCATGTCCAGCAGTTGGACATCCATCTCACAATCTGGGAACCCTCACTCCTTATCACCCACCTGTTCACTGCTCCTTACTGCTCCCCACTCCTTACTGCTGCTGCAGAGGCTGGAGAGGCTCCTGCCACCGTGCCTTGGCTAGCCTTGTGCTACCTGCTCACTGGCCCCCGTCCCCCACTGACTGGTTGTTCTGCCATTCGGTCAATTTGCATATTATGCTTTTATTATATAGGATTATTGTGGTGAGTTCTTGCTTTACTTGTACAGCCAGGATTAAGAAACACTGCTCTAATCTACCTATTGGTTTTCATTCACTGTCAAGCTTGACTTGCTGCCTCCTTCCTCTGACCCCCCCATTCATATGTCTATCAGAGTAATCTGTCTCTTGCACCCTTCACTTC
>NW_006284014.1:87895-101269 GCF_000327345.1 Myotis davidii
TAATTGCTATTATTATGCACTGAGAAGCCCAGTGCACGAGATTTGTGCACTCAGGGTGGGGGGGGGGGCTCAGCCCAGTCTTCACCCTCTCACAGTCCAAGAGCCCTGGGGGGATGTCTGACTGACAGCTTAGAGTGCAGGCCTAAGCCACAGTAGGACATCCTTAGTGCTGCCACAGAGGCAGGAGAGGCTCCCGCCACCACTACTGCACTTGCCAGCCATGAGCCTGGCATCTGGCTGAGCAGTGCTTCTCCTGTGGGAGCACTCTGACCACAAGGAGGAAGCTCCTGCATTGAGCGTCTGTCCCCTGGTGGTCAGTGTGCATCATAGCTACCAGTCATTCTACTGTTTGGTCAATTTGCACATTACCCTTTTATTGTATAGGATAATCTGCATATAAGGGGACTGATCAGTTCAGTGTTGTCAGGGATCAATTGTAGTCTGGAAGGATATACACTATGTCTAAACGTGCTTACCTGTGGATATTTTTTTCTTTATAGATATCTGAATAGTTTACATTTTTAAAGTACTACTAGAAGCTCAAAGCACAAAATTCATGAAAGGGGCTTGGCTCTCGCAGCCTTGGCCAGCCTTCAAAGCTCCTCATAGCTTCAGCCAGGCCTCGCAGCCCTGGCTTCATCTGGAAGCTTGTCCAGATGGTCATTCTGCTGTTTGGTCTAATTAGCATATTAGCTCTTTATTAAATAGGACTAGAGTCCTGGGACCGGGCCTAAATGGGCAGTCAGACATCCCTCTCACAATCCAGGACTGCTGGCTCCCAACTGCTCGCCTGCCTGCCTGCCTGATTGCCCCTAACTGCCCTCCCCTGCCTGTCTGGTTGCCCCTAACTGTCCTCCCCTACAGGCCTGGTCGTCCCCAACTGCTCTCCCTTGCTGGACCAGTCATCCTTAACTGCCTTCCCCTGCCAGCCTGGTCGACCCCAACTGCCCTCCCCTGCAGGCCTGGTCCCCCCCAATTACCTTCCCCTGCAGGCCTGGTTATCTCCAACTTCTCTCCCTGCGGGCCTGGTCGCCCCCAACTGCCCTCCCTTGCAGGCCTGGTCCCCCCCAACTGCCCTCCCCTGAAGGCCTGGTCCCCCCCAACTGCCCTCCCCTGCAGGCCTGGTCACCCCCAACTGCCCTCCCCTGCTGGCCTGGTCCCTCTCAACTGCCCTCTCCTGCTGGCCATCTTGTGGCGGCCATCTTTGACCACATGGGGGCAGCCATCTTGTGTGTTGGAGTGATGGTCAATTTGCATGTTACCTCTTTATTATATAGGATTATTCTTGTTAAGAAAAATTAGAAAAAATTTAAAAAGAGAATAAGACAATTTCTGATAGATGAGAAGCAAAGACACCACAGTAGCAATAAGCACAGCTAGTACTAGGGACCAGGGCTACTCAGTGAAACACTGATTCCAGGACTGGGGCACAGTAGATACAAGATGAGCCGAAACATCTTGTTATGACAAAAATTACAGAAATGTTAAAAAAAAAATGGTTGGAACACAAGAAGTAACTTGAAGAGACTCCCACTGGCCAAATCTGAAACTATCTGAGAACTAAAAACAAAACAAAACAAAATAAGAGAAGACAATATTGAATTATAAACCACTGGAAAAAATAGGAATCCTTCAGTCCATAATGAATATCTATACTAATAATAGAGGAATATGCAAATTGTCCGGGACACCAGCACAGTAATGACTGAACAGCAGGCTGCATGGGGTGACAAGGCCGGCAGGGGTGTTAGTGAGGGCTGATCAAATGACTGAGCAGCAGGCTGCGTGGGGCGACCAGGCTGGTGGGGGGTGGGGGGAGGGGCCACCAGCCTGATGGGGTTGGGGGGATTGGTAGGTGAAGGCAAGCAGGCTGGCGGGGTGGGGGGCAATAAAGGTTGACCAGGCCAGATTAGAGGCAGTTGGGGGTTTCCTGGCTGGTGGGGGGCAGTTAGGGGTGATCAGGCCAGCAGGCAGAGGTGGTTAGGGGTGATCAGGCAGGCAGGCAGGTGAGCAGTTAGGAGCCAGCAGTCCCGGATTGTGAGAGGGATCCCAGATTGGAGAGGGTGCAGGCTGGGCTGAGGTAACACCCCCCGCCCCCACACCCTGCATGAATTTTATGAACCAGGCCTCTAGCAGATACATAAAAATAGATCACTGTGTGAGAAGGGAGGGAGGACAGACTGATAAATGAAGAAAACAGTGTTTTGCAATCATCATATTAAATATGGAATCTAAAACAGAAATTATCTTGGTAAAGATTGAATGAAGCCAGTAAAATCTGCTAAATATCGGGAGATGTTTGGCGAGGAACAAGATATTTATGATCTTAAAGTATGTCTCCAGAGATTGCTTATGAGCTGGGAGAAAATAGTAACTATCCATGGAGGAGGCAGAAAACACTGTGAACAGGTGTGCCAAGTATTAATTTGTTGCCTCCTAGCTCCAAATTCACCCTTCCTTTCCCTTCCTTGCCACACTGAACAAAGCCAGGACCCTGAAAACTCCATTTCTTTTTTTCAGCTGGCCAACAAGGACCTCTGGTAGGGATGGCAAGGCTAGAGGAGACCATTTGTGTCTGGGTCTGGCATGGGTTCCCACAGTTTTCTCCACAACAGGGTTCTCTACTCTTGCAGCTTGGTGGCAGGCACTTCCAGTGAATTTATTCTGCAGCACAGGGCAGGCAGCATGTTCCATGCCATTCTTTTGAGTTTCCAAGTTCCTTACTAGCCATCTCTTCCCTTGACCCTCAGGGTGGTTGCTGTTTTCTACTAAGCTGCTTTAGAGTTCTCTTTTTTTCTTTTACCCCTTTTAGTAGCTAACCAATCTTTATGCAGTTAACAATATACTTGCATTAATATTTTCCCCTCACTGAACCCTCAATGATATACCAAGCTTATGTAAATTAACAGTACCATGAAGGGCAGATAACACTGTAATCTCCTGATGTGACTGATGCCTGCCCCAAGTGGATGGGTCACAGACAGTATTCCAGCCACCTGGAATGCAAATCCTAATCTAATCCAATTAGAGGAGATAATCCCCAAGTATGTTTTATTTAAAATAAGGGACTATGTTCTTCCCAAATGTCTACCTCAGCTATTTTTAATTGCTGTTCCATAAGAATTTTTAAAATATGCAATACCCGATTATTTAGTCAAGGGCATTTACCTCTTTTCACTTAATTGTCAAATAAAAAATGACAACAGCCAATATAATAGCCATCTGGTATGAATGAATCCAAATTATACCTATTTTTATAGTATATTTTTTGGTGTGCCACAGAATTTTAGTAATTAGTTTATGTGTGCTATGAGATAAAATAGGTTGAAAATCTTGGTCTGTCATAAGGGACAAAACTATGGAAATGCTCCAGATTAAAGAAGAATAAAGAGACATGACAACTAATCCAGAACTGGAAGCAAAAAAAAAAAAAAAATGCTATAAAGGACTTTATGACATCAATTGGAATAGGAAGGGTAAAGTATTGTATCAGTGTTAAATGTACTAAATACTATACCGTAATTGTTAGAGACTATTTTTAGGAAATACCCACTCAAATAGTAGGGATAAAGCACCATGAGATTTGTACAAAGAGAGACTGAGAGCACATGTAAGATCACAAATGACAAAATCAAATGGGGCAAAATATTAATAGGTGAATCTAAGAAAAATAAATTCAAGCTTTATATACACAATTCTTCTTCTTGCAACTTTTCTGTAAGTTTGAAGTTATTTCCAAAGAAAATTAACCTTTTAAAAAAGGCAATAGGGCCCTAACCGATTTGGCTCAGTGGATAGAGCGTCGGCCTGCGGACTAAAGGGTCCCAGGTTCGATTCCGGCCGGGGGCATGTACCTTGGTTGCGGGCACATCCCCATTTGGGGGTGTGCAGGAGGCAGCTGAATCAATGTTTCTCTCTCATCGATGTTTCTAACTCTCTATCCCTCTCCCTTCTACTCTGTGAAAAATCAATAAAATATATTTTTAAAAATTTAAAAAATAAAAATAAAAAAGGCAATAGGATATAGGAGTGGGCAAAGTTTTTGACTCGAGGGCCACAATGGGTTCTTAAACTGGACTCTGAAGAAGGAGCTGCGGCCGTGTTTCCGACATTGCCATGTTAACACTGCTGCTGTTGAAGGAGCGGAGGGGAGAGCAAGAGAACCCTCCGCTCTTTCGGCTTCAGGCCGGATAGAACAGCCAAACGGGCCGGATCCGGCCCGCGGGTCGTAGTTTGCCCACGGCTGGGATATAGCAATGGTTCTCAGCCTTCATTGTGTTCTGGAAGTACCCAGACACCTGCAGTTCTGTTTCCCAGATGACTCCAAAGTACAGACAAGGGTGGGAAACACTGACACAGTGGGAGAGCTCGATCATTAAATTCATACACAGCAAGTAGTTCTTCTACCCTCGGAAGAATAAGCACTGTGGGACAGGGTGTCAGGATAATGAAGACTCGTAGTCTTAGCTCTGTGTGGCATGGCAGAAACTCTGGAGACATTAAGCAGGTAGAAGTTGAATTTGTATGGAACTGGCCAACATGGACAGATTCCCATTCAGTGGTTTCCAGACAAAGGAAAAAAGACATTTCCGGAACTATGCTAGGAATTATGCACAACTTAAAGCTGGCAGAAACTAGAATGGTTTAACAGGTCCCAAAGTAACCATCTTTTTTGACTTCACTGATAACATGGTCTATTTAGGTGTAACTTTCAGGGCACAGGGGAGGAAGCTGCTCTTTCACCAAGCAAGCAGAGTGGAGTCAGTGAATGAGGGATTTATGGAATTAGTCTCTTGGACAAGTTCAAGGAGTGTGCTAGCAATTGGCACATTTTCCCAAAGCACTTTCCTACTCTAGAGGCTCAGTTCTGTCATGCAGAAATCACTGAGGGCAATCAACATCACAGTCCATACTGCTCACCTCGGCTCCACTCTGTGAGAGGGTAGCCATGGAATGGTACATAATGAAACCTGGAAGGGGGAGGGGGAGAAACAGGGCTGGGTGCAGAAGGTGGCTGTAAAAGATCATGAAGATAAGCAAAGTATTCTTACCCACTGTGCAAGAGGTGGGACGGGTTAGTGGATCATATGAAATCTCCTATAGTTCTCAGAAATCATGAAAGTTTTAACTTCCACTCTGTGAACAAGAGTTAGTTTGTTCTCCTCTCCTTTCTCACATCTCCATTTTTCAGGCAGGACAGACTTGCATGATATTCCAGTATCTCAAAACTAATAGGTTCAAACTGAATTTGAACTCCTAGATGTGGTCCTTTCTTGCTCCCTACCTCTGTGACTAATTCTGTTTCCTTAGTTGGCTAAACCCGAAACCTGAGACTCATCCTAGACACCTTCCTTCCACTCCTTTCTCTCTCTCCCACATTGAACCAATGATAAAATTCTGTTATTCTCCCTCAAATTCCCTAAATCCAGCCCTTCACTAGCTCCAATAGTGCCCTACTCCATGCTCTTCAGCTCTCTACTGAACCATCCAATCCACCTCACTGAAGTCTAGTCATATCCCCTCCAGTCTGTCCTCCCCACCACAGCCATAGCCACAGGGGTCTCTAAAACAGGTCCACTCATATCACACATGCTGCCTCCACTCATAAGTAAAGCCTGACTCTCCATAGAATGGCATGTTAAGACTCTAGAGGCCCCAGGCTTTGCCACTTCTTTTTCCAGCCTTGTATTTTAAGATCCAGGCACAATGAGCTACTGGTAGCTCCCTGTACATTCCATCCCATTTCACACTCCTGGTACCATCTCCCACAAAGCCTATCCAGCTACTGAGCTTGGACCTCTTCTCTAGGAAGTTGCCCCTGACTTCTCTAGGCACCTCCTTTAGGTTTCCATTCTTTTGTCACTACAATCACTGTATTGTATGAAAATTATCTGCTTCTATGTATGTCTGCTATACTAGGACTCCACATACCTCGAAGGCAAAGACAGCATAATCATTGTAACCCCAGCACCATGCACAAGTAGATGCTCCATATTTGTGAGATATATGAAACTGAAAAGCATCTGTGCATTTTGAATACCAAGGCCTTTAGAATTTGGCAAGAGATATAAATAAAACACATGCAAATAATGATGAACTGCAGATGGCACCAATATATAAATCACTGAAATGCCCCCAAATAATTAAAAACTACATAACTACATGTTAAGGGGTAATACAGAGTTTATTGAATTATATTTTTCTATTTACAACTGAGATCACATCTACATACTATTTTGCTAGCCTACATGGTACACTATTTCTAACAAAATTAGACTTATAATGAATGGGCTCAATCATACAAACACATACACACACACACACACACACACACACACACACTCTAACTGTTTTAAAACAGTAGTGCATACTTTGTACTCCTCCTATAAAGCCAGCTTTAATTAAAAACCTCTAGTTTCAAAGATCAATCTGATTTTGAAGATGAACTAAGGTATACATTGTATAATTCTAAAATCTATTTTAGTCATTTTGTATAGTTGCTGTCTTATTGGGCTATGGTATATAGTTTTTAAAAGGACACTGATGAGGGGCACCATCTGATGTTAACCCCCCCTTCCCCCCAAAAAAAACATTTGGCCAAGAGTTGTCCATTGTGGTACTTCAAGGACCCAGTGGTACTTCAGCAGCAGTTCCATTGCTGCCTGGAGGTAACAGAAGCGGTCCACATCCTCCTTTAATTTTACCACACTACACAACTTGCAAATGGCTCTGAAATTAGAACATATACCACTTTACTTAAAAACTTGAAGATGTGAAGAGTCCGTTAGAACAGGGGAAAAGGAAGTCTTAAATGGGTAGGAAAGTAAGTGGGCATATGAAGTACCAAGCTGCTCTGTCTGACATGTGTGCTTAAACTAAATAAACTGTGGAGGCCAACAGCAGTAGACCTGCTCAATTCACCTTCCAAATTAGAACAAGACTAAAAAGCTCAGGCTTGAGTTTTCTATTATGCATAGGTTCCGCCAGTGATGAGGAGCTCATAGGCTGGATCTCTACTCCTTCTGCACAATACGATGCATGCACACAGCATGCCCAGCAGCTGGGGGAAGAAAAAAACAATGGAAAAAGAAAAGCTGAGAACCTTTATATGGCAAGTATATATTTCTTTGTTGGCAATGAAGCTACTTCAAATCATCAAAAAAGCAGTAACGAGAGTAAAAGAAGCAACATGTAATGAACACATTATCGTTTCAGGAACTAAGTACCAAGTTTTAGCTTCCCTCATTTATATCTAAGAACAATTTGTGAAGCTAGCCAAGCATCAAGGCTCTCCCTACTGCCATCCCCACTCCCAATCCAGAGCAATGCTGTACAAAAGAACTCTGTGCAATGGTAGAAACCTTCTCTATTTGAGCTGTCAAATATGGTAGCCACTAGCCACTGCAACAAAAGAATTGTGTTTTTATTTTACTTAAATTAATTTAAACTTAGACATATGTGACCACTAGTTACTACACTGGATAGCAAAGTTCTAGAAAGTAGAATGATCAAGGCTATTTGTTGAGAAATCTTAATGGTGGTCTTTTCAGGCATATGGATTTGGAGGAGAAGGGTGTTATAACAGCCCACAAAATTCAGTACATGTGTAGCCCAAAAGCTCTATGGCGGAACCCCCCCCCCCCCAAAAAAAAAAACAACCACGTAATTTGCAGGTTTTGTTTCATTCACAATTATTTCTTATTTTTTAAATCCAGGTTTGGCTCTGAGGTATTACATACATATTACTTTGTAAGTCACAATTACATCATTTTATTTTAATAAGCCCTAATCCTTCTGTAGTAGCAAATTGGAATAGTAATAAAGTCATGCCACATTATTTTGGATAAGCAAGATGACTAAACTGGATTAAACAGAAAACTATTCTAGAATTTTAACCTCACAAAATATAAGGCAGGTGACTTTTTACAAAATATAAACTAACAAAAGATCTAAATATGAGTAAGTTAATTTCCTTTTCTAATTTTTCACTGATATTGAAAGGTCTCAGTTATTTGGTTTTAAAAGGCAGGGCCCCTAACCACTCGACTGCCTGATCACCCCTAACCACCTCTGCCTGCTGCCTGATCATCCCTAACTGCTCCCTGGGGGATAGGGCCAGCCGGGGTAAGGAGCCATGGTTATTCTGGTCTCTGGTTATTCTGGTCATTCCACCATTTTGGTCGCTGGGCTTTTATTATATAGGATGAATAGGTTACCAATGAGATAAAGGAAGAAATTATAAAGTTCCTGAAAACAAATTATAATGAACATAAAACAACACCAAATATATATAGAACAAAGTGAAAGCAGTAGTGAGAGGGGAGTTCATAGTATTACAGGCCAATTTCAAGAAACAAGAAAAAGCTCTAATAACCTATCTAACCCTGTAATTAAAAGTACTACAAAGAGAACAATAAAAAATGCTCAGAGTAAGTACAAGAAAGGAAATAATAAAGATCAGAGAGGAAATAAGTGACATAGGACATAAAACAATATAAAAGATCAATGAAACTCAGAGCTGATTCTTTGAAAAGATACACACGATTTATGAACCTTTAGCCAGACTCAACAAGAAACAGAGAGGACCCTAATATATAAAATCAGAAATGAAAGAGGTGAAGCAACAACTGAATACAAAGGATTGTAAGAAAATACTATGAACAACTATATGCCAATAAATTGGACAATCTGGGTGAAGTGGACAAATTCCTAGATCTATACAATCTTACAAAACTCAACCAGGAAGAATCAGAAAACCTGAATAGACTGATAAAAACTGATGAAATTGAATCAGTAATAAAACAATTCCCAGCAAACAAAAGTCCTGGACTAGGTGGCTTGACAAGGAAGTTTTACTAAACATTCAAAGAACTAACACCTATCCTCCTCAAACTATTCTAAAAAAAATGAGGAGTAAAGAAGACGTCCAATCTATTTTTATGGGGCCACATTATCATAATTCCAAAACTAGACAAAGACACTAAAAAGAGAGAAAATTATAGGCCAATATCCCGGTTGAACATATATGCTAAAATTCTCAACAAAGCATTAGCAAAATTAGACCCAGCAATATATTAAAAAGATCATACACCATGACCAAATGGAATTTATTCCAGGGATGCAAGGCTGGTACAATATTCACAAATCAATAAATGTGACACATCACATAAACAGAATTAAAGATAAAAATCGCATGCTCATACCGATAGATGCAGAAAAAGCATTTAACAAAATCTAGCACCCATTTTTGATAAAACCTCTCAGCAAAGTCAGAATAAAGGAATCATACCTCAACATAATAAAGGCCTTATAGGACAAACCTACAGCCAACATCATACTCAATGGGCAAAACTAAAAGTGTTTAACCTAAGAACAGGAAAAAGAGAGGGTTGCCCACTTTCACCATTCTTATTCAACATAGTACTGGAAGTCCTAGCCACAGTGATCAGACAAGAAAAAGTAAAAAATCATAATTGAAAAGGAGAAAATAAAACAGTCATTATTCATAGATGACATGGTATTGTACATAGAAAACCTTAAAGGTGCCATAAAAAAAAACCCTACTAGATTTAATAAATGAATTCAGAAAAGTAATAAGATACTAAATTAACATCCGAAAATCTATGGCTTTTTCATACATGAATAATGAACTCTCAGAAAGAGAAACTAAACAAACAATCCCATTTACCATTTCAACAAAACAAATAAGATACCTGGGAATAAATATAACCAAGAAGGTAAAAGACCTGTACTCAGAAAAGTACTGGACATTGAGGAATTATCAGTGGTGGCGGAGTAAGTGGATGCTACACAGATAAGCTCTCAGGAACAAACTGGAATTGCAACTAAAAAGCATCCTGAATAATCAACTGAAGACTAGCTGGAAAGAACCCTGATAACTAAGGACAGAAAGTGGAGACTGCATAGAAACTGGTAGGAAGGGCAGAGGCATGAAAGGGCTGGCTGAGCTCCCACAGACAGCACCTGAAGTTCTGGAGAGATATCTCAGCTGTGGGGGATTGCCACTGAGAACTCTGGGATCTAATCTCTAAACTGGGCCCCCCAGCAGTGAACTCCAGAACTGAAAAAGGTACCCACATAACATCTGGCTGAGAAAAGCAGCAGGATTATTGACTGCCAGGGAAAAGAAATCTGGAAATACAGGTGCCCTCTTAAACGGCCAACACAAAATATTTCATGTGCAGCCATTCACCTTGTGCTCCAGCAGAGGGAGGGCAGAATGGACTGGAGCTGTGTGAGCAGAAAAGAGGGTCGGAGGCTCCTGGGTTAGAGCTCAGAAGGCAGACACCCTGATTTCATGTGCTGAGTCATTCTCTCACTCTGTAAAGGTCATCTTTCTCAGACAGATATTTGCTATCGAAGCACTTTTGCCTGGAGGGGAAGACATTTGACCCACTCTATTGGAAAACACCTTGCCCCATGGTGGATTTTCTGAGGCCCATTAAAAGACTGAGAATAACAATTAGCCTCCAGGCAGAAGCAATTGCCCCACCCTGTTGGAAAAATTCATGCTGCACTTTTGGACAATTACCTGAGGGCTACTCAAGGCTGAATCTAATCAGTCTGTAGGCAGAAGTGGTCCCTGAAGGCTTTGAACCTTTGCCTGATCTAATTAGTAAGAAACTGTTTGACACTGTTCTGCACTAGACATTGAGAGGCATAGCAGATCTACCTAATATACAGTCACAACCCCAAACAAGCAGCCAAAATGAGGAGAAAAAAGAAAGAACAAGAGAATTCTCCAGAAGGATAAATGAAATGGCCATAAGATATGTATCTGATATAGAAGTTAGAATAATGATAGTAAAGATGCTCAACAACATGAGAAAAGATATAGTAACTATGAAAAAAGAACAGTCAGAAATAAAGAATGACATAGCACTAATAAAAACACATCAGAAGGAATACACACAGGTTAGGAGAAGCTGAAGATTGGATCAGTGAATTAGAAGGCAAGGTATAAAAAAACCACTCAATCAGAGAACTGAAACTAAAAAATAAGGAGGACAGCATAAGGGAGCTGTGGGACAACATGAAACATAATAGTATTCACATAGTAGTTGTGCCAGGAGAGGAAGAAATGGGGCAAGGGATAGAGAACATATTTGAAGAAATAATGGCACAAAACTTCCCAAAACCTGGTGAAGGAAAAAGTCACACAAGTCCAGGAGGCACAGGGAATCCCAAGCAAGAAGAACACAAAGAAGCACACCCCCAGACACATCATAATTAAAACACCAAAATTTAAAGACAAAGAGAGAATTTTAAAGGCAGCAAGAGAAAAGCAAATTGTTACCTACAAAAAAGCTCCCATAAGGCTGTCATTTGATTTCTCATCAGAAACTCTACAGGCCAGAAGGAAATGGCATGAAGTACTCAAGGTCATGGAAAGAAAGGATCTGAAACCAAGATTACTATATCTAGCCAGGAAATCATGCAAAAACACATGGTGAAATAAAGAGCTTCCCAGAAAAAATAAAAAAAGGCATCACCACCAAACCAGCATTATAAGAAATGCTAAAGAGATTGCTGTAATGAGAATAGAGAAAGAAACCTAGGCATACAGAAACAAAATGGCAATAAATAAATACCTATGAATAAACTTAAATGTAAATGCATTAAATGCTCCAATCAAAAGACATAGGGTAGTTGAATGGATACAAAAACATGACCCAACTATATGCTGTCTACAGGAGACCCACATGAGAATAAGAGAATAAGAGTGAAGAAATGGAAAATTTTTTCCATGCAAAGGAAATTAAAAAAAAAAAAGATGGGGTAGCAATACTCATATTGGACAAAACAGACTTCAAAATGAAGGCCATCACAAGAGACAACAAAGGTCCCTACAAAATATCCAACAGGAGGATATAACCCTGGTAAACATATATTCATCCAATATAGGAGCACCTAAATATATAAAAAAACTTCTAGAGGACATACATTAAGGGAGGGGTCAACAGCAATACAGTTATGTAGGGGATTTTAACACCTCACTGACATTACTGGATAGATCTTTCAGAAAAAAAAAATTAACAAGGAAACAGTGACTCTAAAGGACACACTGGATCAAATGGATTTAAGTCACAGTTATAAAATATTTCACCCAAAGCTGAAGAATATACATTCTTCTCAAGTGCACATGGGTCATTCCCAAAGATAGACCACATATTAGGACACAAAACAAGTCTTTGTAAGTTGAAGAAGGCTGAACTAATATTAAGCATATTCTTAGATCACAGTGTAATTAAATTAGAAATCAACATAATAAAAACACCCCAAAACGTTCAAACACTTGCAGGCTAAATAGCATGTTATTAAACAATAATAGAGGAGACAAAATGGCGGTGGTATAGATGGATGTGTCTCAACCCTTGACCCAGAGCAGCTGAAACGAGTAATATCCAGCCCAAATTGGCAAAGGAAACTCAGCTGGGAGACGGTTTGCAGCCAGAAAAGAGCAGAGGACCCCTGGTGAAAGGTAAAATCAAGGCTCTGGGAAGGATAATCTGCCAGACCTCTGAGCCCTGAGGGTAAGAGGGAATCCACATGGCACCAGCTTGAGCCGTGTCCCTTGGGACAAGCACAGTGTCTGACTGTGGAAAGAAGGTCCGCAAAACTGCTGGTCGACAGGGGATTCTAGATCTGGGACCACAGTCAGGAAAGGCTGAAGAGTGCCAGCAAGAGAGGAGCGTGCAGAGGCCCAGCCTTTCCCCCGTCGCAGGGGATTCTAAATGTGGATCCACAGTCACTAAAGGCTGAAGAGTGCCGGCAGGAGAGGGGCGTGCAGAGGTGCAGCCTCTCCGGCCTCTGTGGCTTGTGCCTTTCTTCATTGAGCCTAGTTCATAGGACCTTTCGGATACAGACACTTACCTGTGGATGGAGTGTGGAAGAAGGTGCAGAATTGTGGAATCTGGGGAGAGAAGGGGATCAGGAGAAGTGGCAGCAAGTTTGGTGCTGAGTCATGCCTGAACCTGGGACCTGGGCAGCCATTTTGTCCTAAAGAGATAGCCCTTCCTCCAGTATCCAGGCAACTAATACAGCCACACCCAGATTCCACCCTGAAAGGTACAAAGGATTGAAAAAAAAACCTAAATAGTCCCTGAGAGTCCAAAGGGACTGGTCTAAAGAGAGACTTTCAGTCCCAACAGCCGGAACCTGAGAAACACTACAGTATAGAAGACTGGGATCTTAAGCCAGCCAAAGAATTACTTCACTTTTTCATTTTTATATTTTTACTAGGGGCCCGGTGCACGAAATTCGTGCACTGGGTGTGGGGGGTTGGGGAGTGTCCCTCAGCCCAGCCTGCCCCCTCTCACATACTGGGAGCCCTCAGGCGTTGACCCCCATCAC
>NW_006284014.1:101672-106236 GCF_000327345.1 Myotis davidii
TACATATGCAAATTAACCGCCATCTTGTTGGCAGTTAACTGCCAATCTTAGTTGGCAGTTAACTGCCAATCTTAGTTGGCAGTTAATTTGAATATAGCCCTGATTAGCCAATGAAAAGGGCAGTGTCGTACGCCAATTACCATTTTTCTCTTTTATTAGTATAGATTATTATTGTTTCCTTTCTTTCCTTTGTTTTCCTGTTTTTGTTTGTTGCTTTATTTTCTATTTCTTTTCACATTATTTTTCCATTACTCTATTTTATTTTATTTTTATACCATTTTAGAAATAAAATTGTTTGTAAATTTATTATTATTTTCTTTTTATTCTCTTCTCTCTTATCCACCCATCCCCTTTCTACTTCCTCTATACTGAATTGAGATCCTCCTCATATTCATCCAATTCTTAACCTTATCTTCTGTATATAAGCTCAGCCTCTACAGATTCTGACCCCACCCTCTTTGCTGGGGGTTTGGTGCTTGTATTTTTTGTTTGTTTGTTTGTTTGTTTGTCTATTGGTTCTGTGATGTTTTCCATATATATATATTCTCATTTTTCTTTTTTTTCTTTTCTTTCTTATCTTTTTCTCTCTCTTTGGTATCATTTATGCTCTCTTTTCTCACCCCTAATTCTCTTTTCTCAGGTGTTCACTTATAGTGGGGTTATTATTGTCATGAGTACATTCGTGATTTGTTCCCTTTGTGTTGTGTCTTGTTGAGGTGAATTTTATCCTGTCTGGCCAGGTGCTAGAGAGTGAGCCTCATAACAAGACATCTGGAGAGGAAACTCCATCCATAAATGGGTCAATAACACTCCATACTCAACTACAGAGGCAGAAAGAAGGCGGCAGTGACGGAGAGAGTGTGAGTCACTGAGGGACCAAAAGAGGAGTGTGTGGTCATGTGGGATGTGTGTGTGTGTGTATGTGAGTGAGGCACAGTTAGATCCGGCAGGACCTTCAGGGGCAGGCTAAACAGGCTCGCCTAATTAGGCAGCCTTTGCTACTGTTGTAAACAGTACCAGGAGGCCGGCTCATCCTCAGAGGCCTAGCCTTTTTAAGGAGAGAGCTGCTGTAATTGGGAGCCAGGTCTCATCTCCACCCAGGGTGCCCTCAGATAACACCTGGAACTCTGCAGACACCCCTGCCAGGGACCTACTACCTCAGTTGTGGTCCACGGTCAACGAATCTCCAGCCACCCTGGGCGCAGGTTCCTGTGAGTTCTGAAGTGTGCTTCCCTCTGACTGGTCCAACGCCTTAGCCCAGGGCACTGCAACCACGTGAGCAGCAACCACGTGAGCAGCCCACTCCTGTCCAAGGAGCACCATATGTGTGAGCGGCCCACTACCCCGTCTGAGGAGAAGCAACCACATGAGCAGCCTGCCCTGTCTGAGGAGCAGCAGCTGCATGGGCAGCCTGCCCACAATTGTGGAGCGGCAGCCCCACGCAGCCCGCCCCCATCTGAGGAGCAGCAGCTGCGCAGCCCACACTGCACCTGTCTGAGGAGCACTAGGTGTGTGAGAAACCTGCCCCCATCTGAGGAGGAGCAGCTGCACGAGCAGCCTGCCCCCATACCCGCAGTTGCTGTGTGAGCAGCCCATACCCGTATGAGAAACAGCAGCACCATGAGCAGCCTGCCCCCATTCAAGGAGCAGTAGCCACCCGAACAGCCTGCCCCAGCCCAAGGAACAGCAGCCAGATGAGCAGACCGCCCAATCCAAGGAGCGGCAACCCTACGCAGTCCACACTGGTCTGAGGAACAACAGACACATGCAGCCTGCACCTGTCCGACAAGCAGCAGCTGGACGAGCATCATGCCCCCATCCGAGGAGCAGCAGCCATACAAGCAGCCCACCCCCCTTCCAAGGAGCAGCAGCCATGTGAGGAGACCGCCACCATCCGAGGAGCAGCAGCCGCACATGAAGCTTGCCCCTGTCCGAGGAGCAGCAGACACACAAGCAGACTGCCCACATCAGAGGAGCGCCAGCCCTGCACAGCACACACTGGTCAAAGGAGCAGCAGCAACATGCAGTCTGCACCTGTCCAACGAGCAGCAGCTGGGTGAGCATCCCACCCCCATCCAAGGAGCAGCAGCTGCATGTGCAGCTCACTCCTGCCCGAGGAGCAGCAGCCATGCAAGCAGCCTGTCCCCCATCTGAGAAGCACCAGCTACACAAGAAGCCCGCACCTGTACAAGGAGCAGGAGCCCTGTAAGCAGTGTGCCCATGTATAAAGAGCAGCCTGCCCCATCTGATGAACAGCAGCAGCATGCAGCCAGCCCCAATCCAAGAAGCAGCAGGCACGTGAACAGTCCGCGCCCATCTGAGGAGCAAAAGCCAGTGAACAGCCCGCCCCTGTCGAAGGAGCAGCAGCCACACCCAGCCTGCCCCTATCTGAGAAGAAGCAGACTCATGATCAGCCCATCCCTATCCAAGGATCAGCAGCTGTGCGAAGAGCCTCCCCTACCAGCCAGAGGGGACACCACTGCTGCGAACAGCACCCATCAGAGGAGCCGCAGCAAAAAGAGGAGCATCCACTACCATGACAACCTGAGGAGCAACTACAGCCCAAGGAGCCACGGCCACACAAGGAGCAGACCCTGCAAGACTCAACATCTAGATCAGTTGGTGAGACCAAAAATGGGTAGACAAAGAAACCCCAAAAGGAAACAAAAGGAGGAATTGCCAGAAAAGCAGCTAAGTGAAACAGAGGCATGCAATATGTCAGAAAAAGAATTCAGAATAAGGGTCTTACAGTGCATAAACCAATTGGAGGAAAAAATCAACAACTTATGTAAGAGTCAAGAAGAAATGGATGAAAAAATCAATAACTTATGTAAGAATCAAGAAGAAATAAAGAATGATATAGCTGCCATAAAAATCACCATGGAAAATTTCAACAGAGTAGGAGAAGGGGAGGACCAAATAAGCTAATTAGAAGACAGAAGCAAAACACACCCAAACTGAACAGCAATTGGAGAAAAAAATTAAAAGACAGGGGGAGAACCTAAGGCAGCTATGGAACAACATGAAAAAAAGGATCTCCCATTAGATTATCAAATGATTTCTCAACAGAAACACATCAGGCTAGAAAAGAATGGACAGAAATTTACAAAGTGATGCAAAGCAAAGGACTGAATCCAAGAATACTCTATCCAGCCAGGCTATCATTCAAAATTGAAGGGGAAATAAGAAGCTTCACAGACAAAAAAAGGCTAAGGGAGTTTATCACCACCAAGCAAGCAATGCAAGAAATGATAAAGGGACCTGGTGTAAAAGAAGAAATAACAAGCTAAGAAAGAAAACAGGCACAAAAAAATTACTACAAACAAGTACCTGTCAATAATAACTTGAAATGTAATTGGACTAAATGCTCCAATCAAAAGACATCGAGTGGCTGAATGGATAAAAAAAAAACGTGACCCATATATATGCTGTCTACAAGAGACCCACCTCAGAATAAGGGACTCACAAACTGAGAGTGAAGGGATGGAGAAATATCTTTAAAGCAAATGGCAATGAAAAAAAAAGCTGGGGTAGCAATACTTATATCAGACTAAATAGACCTCAAAGTGAAGGCTATAACAAGAGATAAGGAAGGCCACTTCATAATACTTAAGGGATCGATACAACAAGAGGATATAACCCTGATAAACATATGTGCACCCAGTGCAGGAGCACCTAAATACATAAAAAAACTCCTGGAAGATATCAAGGTAGAGATCGACAACAATACAATCATAGTAGGGGACTTTAATACACCACTGACATCACTGGATAAATCCTCTAGACAAAAGATCAGCAAAGAAACAGCAAGCCTAAATGACTCACTAGATCAGTGATGGCGAACCTATGACACGTGTGTCTCCTCTGTGAACTCATTTTGGGTGACACGTGTCAAAAGACAAAAAATGGCATAATTCAAATATTTGCCTCTTGTAACAGCCAGACTTAGGCATTACTCGAGTAATATTATTACTCACGTTACTCATGAAATTCTAAAACCGGATGTAAACATGTACATCGGTGTTGCATAGCAAAATACATAGTGAAAACATCCAAGATATATTGTTCCAATATTGACATTAATATAAAAAGGTTAAGAATTGCACTATAAAGAGATTAATCTTTACTCATGATATTTTATTTTTACTCCAATAACAAAATACTCAATTCTGGAAACAGCCTCGTTATTGTCAACATGTGCCTCGGGTAAGCTTCCCGTGGGTTCGGGTACATTCAGCAAACAGGCGCACTTGATCGCCATGTTCATTAGGAGACAGGAGTGGGAGGGGTAGAAGAAACAGATATACAGTGCAACAGTGCTCGATGAGACATTCTGCGTGTTGGATAATTGATTATAGCACCATATATTTGTTGGTTATACATACTATCTTTGAATTATTTTGCACCAGGAGTCAGTGCAACAACACTGCAAAAAGTAAATAGGTAAGAAACCTATCAACCTTTTATTAAAATTCCGTGATTTATATTTATTTATTTTTGCAGCCTTGTGATGGAGGATCAAAAAAATCAAAAAGCAAGATTGAATGATAAAGGAACTGGAAGT
>NW_006284014.1:107336-108413 GCF_000327345.1 Myotis davidii
GCCTGCATAATTTCTGTTGAGAATTCAGCTGACAGTCGTATGGGTATTCCTTGTAGGTAACTAACTGCTTTTCTCTTGCTGCTTTTAAGATTCTCTCTTTGTTTTTAGCCCTTGGCATTTTAATTATTATGTGTCTTGGTGTGGCCCTCTTTGAATTCCTCTTATTTGGGGTTCTCTTCGCTTCCTGGACTTGTAAATCTATTTCTTTCATCAGGTAGGGGAAGTTTTCTGTCATGATTTCTTCTAATAGGCTTTCAGTATCTTGCTCTCTCTCTTCTCCTGGCACCCTGATAATTTGGATGTTGGTACATTTGCTTTTCTGTTTTTGTTCATTTTATAGATATTTTTGGTTGATTTTTCTTTGTTTAATGGCATTTAAATATATAAAATTAATATCAAAAATATGTCTTTTTTTACTATGGTTGCAAATATCAAAAATAAAATTATGAATAGTTCTACATGTGACATGGCACCAGAGTTAAGTTAGGGTTTTTCAAAATATTGACTCACCAAACTCAAAAGGTTTGCCATCACTGGACTAGATCAAATAGACTTAATTGACAAATTCAGAACATTTCACCCCAAAGCCATAGAATATACATTCTTCTCAAGTGCACATGGGACAATCTCAAAAATAGACCACATACTAGGTAACAAGCAAAGTCTCACCAAATTCAAGAAGATTGAAATCATATCAAGCATTTTCTCAGATCAAAATGGTATATTAGAAATAAACTACAATAAAAACAACCCCAAAAATTCAAACACTTGTAAGTTGAGAAGTATTCTATTAAACAATGATTGGGTTACCAAAGAGATCAAACAAGAAATTAAAAACATCCTGCAAACTAATGACAATAAAAACACAATAATCCAAAATCTATGGGACACATGAAAGCAGTCCTGAGAGGAAAGTTTATAGCTCTGAAGGCCTACCTCAAAAAAACAAGAAAAAAAAGGTAATAATTCATCTTACTCTACAACTCAAAAAATTAGAAAGAGAGCAACAAGAATAGCCCAGAGTGAGCAGAAGGAAGGAGATAATAAAGATCAGAGCAGAAGTAAATGACACAGAGA
>NW_006284014.1:108878-110251 GCF_000327345.1 Myotis davidii
ATTGCAATTAGACAAGAAGAACAAATAAAAGGCATCCAAATTGGAAATGAAGAAGTAAAACTGTCCTTATTCCCAGATGACATGATATTGTACACAAAAAAACCCTAAAGACTCCATCAAAAAATTATTATTATTATTAGACTTAATAAATGAATTTGGCAGTGTAGCAGGATACAAAATTAATGCCAAGAAATCTATGGCATTTCTATACACCAATAATGAACTTACAGAAAGAGAGACTAAAAAAGCAATCCCATTTACCATCACACCAGAAAAATTAAGATACATAGGAATAAACATGACTAAAGAGGTAAAAGACGTATACACAGAAAACTACAGGACACTGAAATAAGAGACAGAGTAAGACATAAACAGATGGAAGAACATACCATGTTCATGGATTGGTAGAATCAACATTATCAAGATGTCCATACTACCCAAAGCAACCTACAGATTCAATGCACTCCCCATCAAAATGCCAATGGCATATTTCACAGGCCTAGAACAAACTTTCCAAAAATTCTTCTGGAATAAAAAAAGACCCTGAAGAGCTGCAGCAATCCCGAGAAATAAGAACAAAGTAGGTGGGATATCAATACCAAATATCAAGCTGTATTACAAAGCCACTGTTCTCAAAACTGCCTGGTACTGGCACAAGAACAGATGTATCTACACTAATAAAAGACAAAGATGCTAACTGACCGGACCTTTGCTATGTCCAAGCCATACCCACCAGCCAAACAGAGCGACTATATGCAAATTAACACAACCAAGATGGCGGCCGGCAGCCACGGAGCTGGAGCAAGCAGGAGACTTGGTTGCCCCAGTGATGGAGGAAGCCAAGCTCCCTGCCTTCTCTGGCTGGCTGTGGGCTCCGCTCAAGGCTACAAAGTTTCAATTATAGAAGCTAAATAAATCCCAGATACCTGCTTCCAGCCAGTCTCCACTGGGAACTTGAGTGGCTGGGGGCTGTAGCCAGCTTTCAAAAAGCCATCAGCCCCTCACCCAGGCTGGCCAGGGACCCCAGGAGGGACTGCCACCCTGAAGGGGCTGGGGCCAACCTACAAACAGCCATCAACCCCTCACCCAGGCTGTCCAGGCACCCCAGATGGGACCCCACCCTGAAGGGGCTGTGGCCAGCCTGAAAACAGCCATCAGCCCCTCACCCAGACTGGCCAGCCACCCCAGCAGGATGCCCCTCACTGAAGGGAGTCTGGCCAGCCTGAAAATGGCTCTTAGCCCCTCATCCAGGCTGGCCAGGCACTCCAGTGGGGACCCCCACCCTAAAGAGTGTGTGACCAGCTGCAAACAGCCATCAGCCCCTCACCCAGGCTGGCCAGGCACCCAAGTGGGACCCCCACCCTGATCCGGAC
>NW_006284014.1:110620-112288 GCF_000327345.1 Myotis davidii
CAAGAACATACAATGGAGTCAAGACAGCCTCTTCAATAAATGGTGTTGGAAAATGGGACAGATACATGCAAGAAAATGAAGCCAGACCACCAACTTACACCATACACAAAAATAAACTCAAAATGGATAAAGGACTCAATCATAAGATGCGAAACCATAAAAATACTAGAGGAATCCAAAGGTACCAAAACCTCAGACATATGCCGAAGCAATTTGTTCACTGATACTCCTCCTAGGGCAATGGAAACTAAAGAGAAAATAAACAAATGGGACTACATCAAAATAAAAAGCTTTTGTACAGCAAAAGAAACCATCAACAAAATAACAAGGAAGCCCACTGGAGGAGACAAGATGTCGGCGGAATAGACAGATGCATCCCAAGGATTGTCCCAGAGCAAAGAGAATGAGCAGCTGAAATGAATAACATTCACCCCAAATTGGCGAAGGAGACTCAGCTGGTGAGACAGTTTGCAGCCGGGAAGGGCAGAGTTCCCCTGGAAAGGTAAAAACCAGGGATCTGGGCAGGAAAGTGTGCCAGATCTCTGAACCCAGAGGGTCAGAGCTAAACCGCGTGGCACCCAGCCGTGTCCTTTTGGACAGGCACAGCCTCTGACTGGAGAAAGGAGATCTGCAGGACTGTTGGCGCCGGGGGATTGGAGATCTGGGTTCTGTAATTACGGAAGATTGAGCCCAGAGGGGCAGCCTGAAGCGCTGACCAGACTATGCAGTGCTGGTAAAAAAGGATCTCACAGAGACTCAGTCTTCCCTGTTTTTGCAGCTGGCGTTTTTTGGGTTTTTTTTTGTTTTTTTGTTTTTTTTCACTGAACCCTGTTCATAGGACAATTCAGATACAGACACTCACCTGTGCTGAGGAGTGGGAAAAGGTGTGGACGAGTGGAATCTGGGGAGAGGCTTGGGAGAGAAGGGGGTCCAGGAGAGGTGGCAGCAAGTTGAGTGCTGAGTCATGCCTGAGCCCAGAATCTGGGCAGCCATTTTCTCCTGAAAATATAACCCCTCCCTCCAGGGTCCAGGCAAGGAATACAGCCACACCCAGATTCCACACTGAATGGTATGAAGGACTAAAAAAATCTGACTAGTCCCTGGGAGTTAACAGGGTCTGGCCTGTAGAGAGGTCTTCAGTCCCAGCAACAGAAAAAAAAAAAATCACTGACATTCCACAAAACTGGGATCTTAAGCCAGCCAAAGAAACAACATTTCAATTTTTCATTTTTGTTTTTTTTATTATTATTATGTTAGCTTTTTTTTGCTTTTTTCTTTGTTTTCTTTGTTTGCTTTTTTTGTTTTCCTTTTTTATATTGCTTTATTTTCTACTTCTTTTCATATTATTTTTTCATCATTACATTTTATTTTATTTTTACTTTCTATTTTCTATTTTTATACTATTTTTTAAATCAATTTTTTGTAAATATATTATTTTGTTTCCCTTCTGTCTCTTCTTATCCACTCATCCCTTTTCTACTTCCTATATACTGAATTGAGGTCCTCCCCATATTTATCCAATTATTAACCTTATTTCCTGAATACCAGCTCAGCCTCAACAGATTTTGCCCCCACCCTCTTTACTGGGTGTTTGGTGTTTGTATTTGTTTGGTTTATCTATTGGTTCTGTGGTTTCTCCATATTCATATATATCTATGTATCTATATA
>NW_006284014.1:112782-114604 GCF_000327345.1 Myotis davidii
GAGCAAAAGAGGAGTGTGTGGTTGGGTGTGGTGTGTGTGTGTGTGTGTGTGTGTGTGTGTGTGAATGAGGCACAGTTAGACCCCGCAGGACCTTTGGGGGCAGGCTAACTGGGCTAGCCTAACTAGGCATCCTCTGCTACCATTGCAAACAATACCAGGAGGCCATCTCTTTTTCAGAGTCCTCGCCTTTTCAAAGGGGAGAGCTGATGTAACTGAAAGCCCAGCCTCACCTCCACCCAGGGTGCCCTCAGGTAACACCTGGGACTCTACAGCCACCCATGCCAGGGACCTGCTACCTCGGCTGTGGCTCCACAGTCACTGAGTCTCCAGCCACCCCAGGCACAGGTTCCTGTGAGTTCTGAAGCACGCTCCCCTCTGACCAGCCCAACGCTTTAGTCCAGGGCACTGCAACCATGTGGGCAGCAGACACATGAGCAGATGCTCCTGTCTCAGGAGCATCAGCCCTGCAAGCAGCCTGCCCCCGGCCTAAGAGGAGCACCCTCATATGGCCTGCCCCTGTCCAAGGAGCAGCAGCTGAGTGAGCAGCCCACTCCCCCATCCGAAGAGCAGCAACAACACGAGCACCCTGACCCATCCAAAGAGCAGCAGCCGCGCGAGCAGCCCACCCCTGTCCGAGGATCAGCAGCCTTACAATCAACCTGCACATGTCCAAGGAGCAGCAGCCCCACAAGCAGCCCACCACATCAGACAAACAACAGCAGCATGCATCCAGCCCACATCCAAGGAACAGCAGCCACGTGAGCAGTCCGCCCCAGTTCAAGGAGTAGCAGCTGCGTATGTAGCCTTCCCCAATCCAAGGAACATCAGCGTCGTGATCAGCAGACCCTCTGTCTGAGGAACAGCAGCTATGTGAGAAGCCTCACCGCACCAGCCAGAGTAGCCACCACGGCTGTGAACAGCACCCACCAGAGGAGCTACTTCCAAATGAGGAGCAGCTGCTACCACAACCGCCCGAGGAGCAACCCCAGCCCAAGAAGTCACTGCCAGCCAAGGAGCAGCCCCTGAATGACTCAAAATCTAGATCTGTCAGTGAGATAAAACATGGGTAGACAAAGAACCCCCAAAGGAAAGAAAAGGAAGAATCACCGGAAAAGCAGCTAAGTAAAACAGAGGCATGCAACATGTCAGAAAAAGAATTCAGAATAAGGGTTCTAGAGTGCATAAACCAGATGGAGGAAAAAATCAACAACTTATGCAAGAATCATGAAGAAATGGATGCAAAAATCAACAACTTATGTAAGAATCAAGAAGAAATGGATGAAAAAAAGCAATAACCTATGTAAGAATCAAGAAGAAATGAAGAGTGATATAGCTGCAATAAAAAACACCATGGAAAGTTTCAAAAGTCGACTAGGAGAAGAGAAGAACCGAATTAGTGAATTAGAAGACAGGGAAGCAAAACACATAAAACTGAACTGCAATTGGAGAAACAAATTAAAAGACAAGAGGAGAGCCTAAGGGAGCTATAGGACAACATGAAACAAAACAACATACGAATAATAGGGGTGCCAGAACAACAGGAAGAGGAACAAGACTTAGAAATCCTATTTAAAATAAAGTCAGAAAACTTCCCTGACGTGGAGAAGAAAAAAGTCACACAAGCACAGGGAGGCCCAAACATGATGAACCCAAAAAGACCCACACCAAGACACATCATAATTACCATGGCAAATGTTCAGGACAAAGACAGAATCTAAAGGCTGCACGAGAGAGACATACAGTTACGTACAAGGGCTCTCCCATTAGATTATCAAATGATTTCTCAACAGAAACACATCAGGCCAGAAAAGAATGGATGGAA
>NW_006284014.1:114869-116355 GCF_000327345.1 Myotis davidii
CTGACGGCACTGGATAAGGCCTATAGACAAACAATCAGCAAACATACAGCAATCCTAAATGACTCACTAGATCAGATAGGCTTAATAGACATCTTCAGAACACTTCAACCCAAACCCAGGGAATATATGTTCTTCTCAAGTGCTCATGGGACATCTTCTAAAAGTAGACCACATATGGGTCACAAGCAAAGTCTCCCCAAATTCAAGAAGATTGAAATCATACAAGCATCTTCTCAAACCACGAGGGCATAATATTAAAATTAACTACAATAAAAACAACCCAAAACACACATACACTTGCAAGGTGAATAGCATGTTATTAAATATTGATTGGGTTACCAATGAGATCAAAGAAGAAATTAAAAACATCCTGGAAACTAATGACAATGAAAACACAACAATCCAAAAGCTATGGGACACAATGAAAGCAGTCCTGAGAGGGAAGTTTATAGCTCTACAGGCCTACCTCAAAAAACAAGAAAAAATGGTAGTAAATCATCTAACTCTACATCTCAAAGAATTAGAAAGAAAGCAACAAGGAAAGCCCAGAGTGAGAAGGAAGGAGATAATAAAGTTTAGAGCAGAAATAAATGACATAAACACCAATAAAACAATACATAAATAAATGAAACCAAGAGCTGGTTCTTTGAAAGGATAAATAAGAATGATGAACCTCTAGCCAGGCTCACCAAGAAGCAAAGAGAGAGGACCCAAATAAACAAAATCCGAAATGATAGAGGAGAAATAACAACAGACCCCACAGAAATACATAGGATTGTTAAAACATACTATGAACAACACTACTCCCAACAAACTAGATAACCTGGAGGAAATGGACATATTCCTAGAAAAATACAACCTTCCAAAACTCAATCAGGAAGAATCTAAATGTCTCAATAGGCCAATAACTATGGAGGAAATTGAAGCAGTCATCAAAAAGCTTCCAGCAAACAAAAGCCCAGGGCCAGACAGCTTCACAGGGGAGTTTTACCAAATATTCAAGGAAGAAATAAAACCTATCCTCCTCAGACTATTCCAAAAAATTCAAGAGGAAGGAACACTTCCAAGCTCATTTTAT
This sequence comes from Myotis davidii, assembly GCF_000327345.1. Classification (NCBI taxonomy): domain Eukaryota; kingdom Metazoa; phylum Chordata; class Mammalia; order Chiroptera; family Vespertilionidae; genus Myotis; species Myotis davidii. Next base: position 115,948 of record NW_006284014.1, read on the forward strand.
GAAGCCAGCATCACCCTAATATCAAAACAAGGTAAAGACAACACAATGAAAGAGAATTACAGGCCAATATCCCTCATGAACATAGATGTCAAAATCCTCAACAAAATTCTAGCAAATCAGATCCAGCAGTACACTAGAAAGATCATACACCATGATCAACTTGGAAGTATTCCGGGGATGCAAGGATGGTACAATATCTACAAATCAATAAATGTGATACATCACATAAACAAATTGAGAGAAAAAAATCACATAATCATATTGATCGATGCAGAAAAAGCATTGGACAAAATCCATCACCCTTCCTTGATAAAAATTCTCAGCAAAGTGGGAATAGAGGGATCATACCTCAACATAATAAAAGCCATATATGACAAACCCACTGCCAACATCATACTCAATGGAACA
>NW_006284014.1:120608-121389 GCF_000327345.1 Myotis davidii
GCGGGGGGGGGGGGAGGGTGATGTGGGGACAGGGACACATATGTAATATCTTAATCAATAAAAAATATATTAAAAAAATGCAACTCCCATTTGACCCAGTGATCCCTGTTGAGGGATGTTTAATGAACCGAAGACGCAGAGGTAAGATGAGCACAGGATGATTGATGCCGGACCGAGGGCTACAGATTGCTCAGGCATTTAGCAAACTCTGCACTCTCACTATCGCTTTTATTGGGGTTTGGTACTAGATTAGTATGTCAGCAGTTAATCAACTAAATCTTGTTTTGTTCTATATTATTACAATAGCCTATTGAAGACAACTTGCAGATGTGCCCTCCCTTTCTGCTGTACACCCACGACTATTTAACCTTAGCCTTTCTCAGGGAGGTAAATGTTCCTGGAACTCAAGATTGTGTGCAATCTTGAACCAGAGTGACTCGCTTGCAAGTCATGCTGTGCTCCTGATAGAACATTCACTTCTTCTTGGCAGGACTTCAGATCCTTGTTTACAAATGTCCAGCTACAGATCCCACTTCTAGGAATATATCCCAGGAAAACAGAAACACCAATCAGAAAGGATATATCCACCCCTATGTTCATAGCAGCACAAATCTGGCAACAGCCTAAGTGCCCATCAGCCGATGAATGGATTAGAAAACCGTGGTACATATATGCGATGGAATACTATGCTGTTGTAAAAAAGAAGGAATTCTTACCATTTGCAACAGCATGGATGGAACTGGAGAGCATTATGCTAAGTGAAATAAGCCAGTCAATGCAA
>NW_006284014.1:121769-128656 GCF_000327345.1 Myotis davidii
ATATTTGGAAATAGCTTAAGGGCCCATCAGTAGATGAGTGGATTAAAAAACAGTGGTACATCTACACAATGGAATACTATAGGGCAATACAAACAAAGGAGTTCTTACCATTTGCAACAGCATGGATGGTACTGGAGAGCATTATGGTAAGTGAAATAAGCCAGTCGGAGAAATATAAATATCACATGATCTCACTCATTTGTGGAATATAATAAACAATATAAACTGATGAACAAAAATAGATCCAGAGACAGAGAAGCATCACTCAGACTGTCAAACCTCAGAGGGAAGGTAGGGGAGGGTGGGTGTAAGGGGGAGAGATCAACCAAAGGACTTATATGGTAGCATATAGTCCTAACTAATGGACACAGACAACAGGGGGGTGAGGGCATGAGTGAGGGGGGATAAGGGGTAATGTGTGGATAAGGACACATATGTAATAACTTAATCAATAAAAAAACTGAAAAAAAAACAATAAATAAGTTACCAATGGGATCAAGAAATAAATAAAAAGGAAAAAACTTCCTGGAAACAAATGAAAATGAACACACAACAACCCCGAATATCTGGGACACAGCAAAAGCTGCCATGATAGGGAAGTTCTGAGGTAACATCACAGGCCTGCCTCAAAAAAAGAAAAAGAAAAAGAAATATTAACAATAAACTATTTAACTCTACAACTTAAAGAATCAGAAAGAGAACAAAAAGAAAAGCCCAAAGTAGAAGGAAGGAAAATAATAAAGATCGGAGCATTAATAAATAACATGGAGACTAAAAAAATAACATATAAAATCAATGAGACCAAGAGCTGATTCTTTTAAAAGACAAAGAAGATTGATGAAACTTTAGCCAGACTCATCAAGAAACAAAAACAGAAGACTCAAATAAATGAAATCAGAAAAAAAAAGTGAAGAAGTAACCACTGACTCCACAGAAATACAAAGGATTGTAAGATTATACTAGGAACAACTATATGCCAACAAGAAGCTGGACAATGTGGATAAAATGGACAAATTTGTAGAAAAATACAATCTTCCAAAACGGAATCACAAAGAATCAGAAAATCTTAATAGGTCAATAAAAACTTATGAAATAGAAGCAGTAACCAAAACACTCCCAGCAAACAAAAGCCCGGGTCTGGATGGCTTCACAGGGGAGATTTATTAAATACTCAAAGAAGAACTAACACATACCATCCTCAAACTATTCCAAAAAATCCAAAAGGAAGGAATACTTCCAAGCTCTTTTTATGAGGCCAGTATTATCCTAATTCCAAAACCAGATAAAGACACTACAAGGAAAGAGAATTACAGGCCAATATCCCTGATAAACATACATGCTAAAATCCTCAACAAAATATTAGCAAATCAGATCTAGTAATGTATTAAAAAGATTATACACCATAACCACATGGGATTTATTCCAGGGATTCAAGGCTGGTATAATGTTCACAAATCAATTAACATGATAGATCACATAAACAAACTGAAAGACAAATATCACATAATCATACTAATAGATGCAGACAGAGCATTCAACAAAATCCAACACATATTTTTTATAAAAACTCTCAGCAAAGTGGGACTACAGGGAGCACATCTCAAAATAATAAAGGCTACATATGATAAACCTACAGCTAACATCATACTCAATGGGCAAAACCGAAAACCATTTTCTGTAAGAACAAGAACAAGACAGGGATGTCCACTTTCACCACTCTTATTCAACATAGTACTGGAAATCCTAGCCACAGTGATTGGATAAGAAAAAGAAATAAAAGGCATCCAAATTGGAATGGTAGAAGTAAGACAGTCATTATTCATAGATGACATGATATTGTACACATAAAACCCTAAAGACTCCACCACAAAACTACTAGATTTAATAAATGAATTTGACAGTGTACCAGAATACAAAATCAACACTCAAAAATCAATGGCTGTTTTTATACACCAATAATGAATTCTCAGAAGAAGAAACTAAACAAACAATCCCATTTACCATTGCAACAAAAAATAAGATACTTAGGAATAAACTTAAACCAAGGAGTTATAAAATACTTGTACTCAGAAAACTACAGAACATTGAAAAGAGAGAGAGAGAGAGCGAGAGAGAGAGAGAGAGAGAGAGAGAGGAAGATATAAACAAGTGGAAGAATATACCGTGTTCATGGATCAGTAGAATTAACATCATTAAAATGTCCCTATTACCCAAAGCAATCTACATATTCAATGCAATCCCTATTAAAATACCAGCATCATATTTCACAGACCTACACCAAACATTCCAAAAATTTATATGGCACCAAAGAAGACCCAGAATAGCTGCAGCAACCTTGAGAAAGAAGAACAAACTTAGGGGAATCATAATACCAGATTCAAATTATACTACAAAGCCAATCTAATCAAAACAGCCTTGGGTATTGGCCCAAGAACAGGCATATAGATCAATGGAACACGAAAGAGACCCTAGAAATCAACCCAAGCGATTACACTCAATTAATATTTGACAAAGGAGGCAGGAGCATACAATGGAGTAAAAACAGTCTCTTCAATAAATGGTGCTGGGAAAATTGGATTGGTACATGCAATAAAATGAAATTAGAGCACCAATTTACACCATACACAAGAAAAAAGTCAAAATAGATAAAAGACTTAAACGTAAGACACAAAGCCCATAAAAATCCAAGAAAACATAGACAGTAAAATCTCAGACATCTCACGTAACAAAATCTCCCATACATCTCCTAGGGCAGTGGTCGGCAAACTGCGGCTGAGAGCCACATGTGACTCTTTGGCCCCTTGAGTGGGGCTCTTCCATAAAATACCACGTGTGGGTGCGCACGTACAGTGCGATTGAAACTTCACGGCCCATATGCAGAAGTCAGTATTTTGTGGAAGAGCCCATTCAAGGGGCCAAAGAGCCGCATGTGGCTCATGAGCCACAGTTTGTCGACCACTGTCCTAGGGCAAGATAAACTAAGGAAAAAAATAAACAAATGGGATTACATTAAAAAAAGCTACTGCATAGTAAAAGAAACCATCCTCAAAATGCAAAGGGAACCCACTATATGGGAAAACATTCACCAAGGATATATTTGATATAGGGTTAATTTCCAAAATATATAAAGAACTCATACAACTCAACACCAGGAAAACAGACAATCCAATTAAAAGATGAGTGACCTCAATAGACAATTCTCCAAAGGGGACATACAGATGCCAATAAACATATGAAAAATGCGCAACATCACTAGTCACCAGAGAGATGCAAATTAAAACAACAATGAGGTATCACCTCACACCTGCAAGAATGACTACCATCAATAAATCAACATGTGCTGGCAAGGATGTGGAGAAAAAGGAACCCTAGTATATTGCTGGTGGAAATGCAGCCTCTGTGGAAAACAGTATGGAATTTCCTCAAAAAATTAAAAATGGAATTGTCATATGACCCAGTGATTCCACTTTGGGGAATATATCCTAAGAATCCTGAAACACCAAACATAAAGAATATATATGCAACCCCTATGTTTATAGCAGTGTTATTTACAATAGCTAAGATCTGGAACCAGCCCAAGTGCCCATGAATAGAAGAGTGGATAAAAAAACACTGTGGTACATTTTCACAATGCACTTGTAAAAAAGAAGAATTTCTCACCCTTTGGGACAGCATGGATTGGACCTGGAGAATATTATGCTGTGTGAAATAAGCCAATCAGATAAAGACAAATATCATATGATCTCATTCATATATGGAATCTAATGAACATAATAAACTGACAAACAAAACAGGTCCAGAGGCATAGATACATATCTCAGTGGGAGGATGGAGGAGATGGGAAGAGATTAACCAAAGTAGTTATATACGCATATGCAGAGCCAATGGATACAGACAATAGTATGGTGAAGGCCCAGGGTAGGGCAGGAATGAGCGGAAGGAAGTTAAGGAAGGTGGGGGAGGAATTGGGGAACATCTGTATTACTCTCAGCAATAAAAAAATAAAAAGCAAGCTCCAAAGGTTATATACCACATGATTTAATTTTTTTTTAATATACTTTTTACAGAGAGGAAGGGAGAGAGATAGAGAGTCAGAAACATCGATGAGAGAGAAACACCGATCAGCTGCCTCCAGCACACCTCCCACGGGAGATGTGCCCGCAACCCAGGTACATGCCCTTGACCGGAATCGAACCCGGGACCCCTCAGTCCACAGGCCGACGCTCCATCCACTGAGCCAAACTGGCTTCGGCCACATGATTTAATTTATAAAACATTTTTAAATGACAAAATTTTAGAAATGGAGAACAGATTAGGGGTTGCCAGGTTAACTGGGCAAAGGCACAGAAGGGAGAGGGATACAGCTACAGAAGGGTACCAAATGGTACCAGGTGGTATTCTTGTGGTATTGGATCTATTCAGTATCTTGGTTGGTGGTGTTCGATACAGGAACCTACACAGGTCATAAAATTGTATAGAACTGAATATATACACATAGACATCAGAAATCTGAATAAAATTGGTAAATTGTATCATTGCCAATACCCACGTTGTGATATTTCTATAGTTGGGTAAAACGTTATCACTAAAGGAAAATGCACAAAGCATACATGCACTCTACTCTGTCTGTACACTTCCAGATGCACCTAACAAAACTAAGTTTCAAATACAGAAGAGGTTAGAACCTGTTTTATTTTAAGGCCTTTTCTGTAAAAAATTATAACTGCTCCTATTAGTATAAGAAACTAGAATTGTAGAACCAGTTCTTGATTTATGTATATCTTATATAATAAAAGCATAGTATGCAAATTGTCCCCTCAACCAGGAGTTCCTCCAGGAGTTCAACCAGGGGGTGTGGCCAGCCCGGGGAAAGGGAAGGAGGCCCAGGCCAGTAGCAGCAGGTGGCTGGGGGAAGGGAGTGAAGCCCGACCGTGGCAGGTGGCCAGGGGAAGGGAGGGAGTACCTGGCTGGCAGCCGGCAGCCAGCAGCTGCTAGGGACCCTAGTAAACATATAAAACCCTTGAGGACATAAAAACAAGAATTGAAAGGAGAAAAATATTTTTAAAAGACTAAAATAAAGCTATTTCCAAACTGAAGTAAAGCAATATAATTTTTTTTTAAATTGTATAAAGTTCTATTAAAATATCTCCAACAATATACTAACACAACAGTTTGTATTTTGAACAGCTCACTCACTAATCAAGTCAAGAAAATAAGGCAGCCCTAGCTGGTTTGTTTTGGTGGATAGAGTGTCACCCTGAGGAGTGAAGGGTCCCAGGTTCGATTCTAGTTAAGGGCACATGCCTGGGTTGTGCAATGTGCCCCCAATGGGGGGCATGCAGGAGGCAGCCAATCAATGATTCTCTCTCATCATTGATGTTTCTATCTCTCTCTCTCTCCCTTCCTCTCTGAAATTAATTAAATATCTACTTATATAAAAACCCTGGGTGTAACATCACGGCCAGAACCGCGACCAACCAGAAGGAAGTCAGTCCTGCAGGGGTTGTCTTGGAAATGGCTGCACCCTCCCCCAGCTGTTTCCTGGAGGGTGAGGTTTCAGGCAGGAACCCACCCTTGGAGCAGAGCATGGAAGTGAAATAATTTGTAATGAATCTATTATTGAAGCTACCTTTGGAAATACTGTATCTATAGATCAATGGTTTTCAACCATGGCTGCACATTAGAATTACCTGAGAATCTTTTTAAAATCCTGAGGCCAGAAATCAGGATTTTAAAAAAATTCCCAGGTGATTCTAATGTGCAGCCAAGGTTGAGAACCACTGCTATATGACCACTGGTGTTCTGAGCTCTTAATTTTTTACTTCAGTCTGTCCTCAGTTTTTGCTCACTGTTTATATTTTACTATCCTACCTTCTTCCAGTTGTCTGACCTTGATTTCAAGCTTTGTTCCAACTGGCTTAGCAATAAGCCATATCTGGCACTTTATCACTAAAGTAGCTAAAACTACTACTTCAACGTGGAGATAGTGATTTTTATAACTTTTTTTTCTATTGCACATTGATTCTCAAAATAAACTACTGGCCCTCTCTGTAATTAGGGTAAGTGTCAGAACAGACATTTTATACGGGTTTTGATGTGGGGTCTACTTGAAAGAGAAACAGGACCTATTCAGGCATCATTCTGGTTTGGGGATCCTAGTCTCTGCCCCAGGATAGTAAGGACATAAGCCAGCTGGGTCTCTCATCTCATCTTTCTTGGCTTATAATAAAGTGGCTCAGCTTGGGATTTTATAAAATGAGTCATCCCAAACTATGGGATAAAGTATAGCGCTCTTATTTAACAACCTTAATCATCACAGCCTACTATGCCCATCCTCCTGTGGTCAGTTATACTTTGCTTTCTCTCGAATTTGAAGAGCATGTGACATTACAGTTAAAGTTCTAAATACTTCATCACAAGGGAAATTAGTCAAGCATTCTGAAAGTGTTTTCACTCTTAATGTGGTGTACAGGGAGATATTAGAATACGTTTAATCACTTTATCAGTCATTGTTTGCATCACTGTTGTTTTTATATCATGTTTTTGTTGTTTTCATATCATGCATCGGTTGTTGTTATATCCATTTGTTACTATCCTATATAAAAAAAGAGAAAAATGGTAATTGGCGTACGACCGATACCCTTTTCATGGGCTAATCAGTGAGATATGAAAATTACCTGCCAACTCAGATGGCAGTTAACCGCCAAAAAAGATGGCGGCTAATTTGCATATTGCAGGCAGGATGGTACAGCGCCATCCAAGAGCGGGTTGGGGGTGTGAGTGCCAGCAGTCCCCCGAGACCCGATCCCCCCGGCAGACCAGGACGCGGGCCAGCTGGGCGGCTGCGGCCTCTGCCTGCACTCACGCCCTCAACCTGCGAGATCCGG